>NC_040881.3:11796412-12096412 GCF_900634795.4 Betta splendens
AACCCTGAGGATGACGGGTCGCAGAAAATTTAGCCTCTGAGCGTGTGTGTTTGTTTTCCCTCCATATTAAATAATCTCAATTTGTCTGGTCTAGATAAACATTTTACGTCTGTGTTTGAACAATGCACCACAGTCTGTAATTCATCATTAGGCAACAAATTACCATCCAACCACTGGTCAACCAGATAGTAAATAAAAAAACACCCATTTCACCGGAAACAGGCACGATCCTGTCTGGCCCTCCTTTCCTCTGTGAGTGGGTGAGTTTGTTTTTCCAGCAGGCCACAAACCCTATAGTTTAGTATGCTGCTCTATATTTCACTTACAATTTGAGAGGGGCAGGAAAACTACCGTCTGAATAAAAACATGTGTGTGTGTATTTGTGGTGTGTGAGATGATGTGCAATCATCGTGCCAGCGTCTGTTTTGTTTAGTACTTGCTCTCCAGGACAAATACACCTTTGCATGTCGCCGGGAGTGACAGACATCCGGGTGGAAGTGATGCAATCATCCTAATTGAGGTTCATTCTATACATAAGTGGAGTCTGGTGCAGCCTCTCCACCCATCGCGCTTTTACCGTCTCGACCGCCAGCTTCCATACGCGGCTCTGAACAGCCTCTGGATCCTCCTGTCTGCTGCTAAAGACCCGCTAACTACGCTTCTCACAGCTCTCAATCCAACAAACAGAAGGTAATTTATCTTTTATTTATAGAGTTTGTTTTAATTTAGTTGCTTTTTTGCTTTTCTTACTTTGTGCTTAGATCCTTTTTATAACTGGTTGCTCATTCTTTCAAAAGCATATTTTAGTATTTAGTATTTTTTCAATTGTTTTGTTTCCTTGACATGCTTGTTTTACATTTTCAATGTAATTTCATTGACTTAAACGTTAGCTATTATAACTTCATATACATAATGTTTGTTTGTTCCAGAATGAAGCTATCTTTGGTAATACTTTGCCTCATTGGGGCAGTTTTTGCCAACCCAGTAAGTATGAAATGATAATATGAATCTTTTAAAATGAATCTACTTTTGAAAATCACTTTAACCTAAAAGTACACAGACCTATTTCTACTCAAAGGAGAAAAATGTGAACCAAAACATAAATAAAACAAAATTGTAATGTATTGTATTTAGTGCCATTTGTGAATCAGCTTTTAACTCACTAATAACATTTTCAACAGATTCCATACAACGCTGTTTTGGAAACTAGTGAGCTTGAGGCGAACACGGTGAGTTCCAGACAATGAACATTACTTTTTTCCATCTCTGTCTCATCTCTAATTTAGCAATTCAGAGACTATTGTTTACAGTATGTCTGCTGTATACAGTCTATGGTGGTTGCAGCCACGACCACAACTATTGATGCAGCCGTGAAAGCTTATAATCAAATATGCATTTAAGGGTTTTTTTGTTCATTTTTTTTTTTACAGACTGAAAGCTTGTCTCTGTCGCAATCATCTGAAAATGACATGTCTCAGCATCAGGTACTGCACATTCATGCCAGCAATGAGTAAATGATTATTTTGAGTCACTTTTGAAGATTCAATTTTGAAAATTCATTCTGTCTTTGTTGCAGAACTCTGCCGAAAATACCTCAGAGCAAGTGAGTCCTGGTGATTTCTGTCCTCTTCCTTACACAAGGAGCAGGATGTAATTGTGGTGTACTGTAACTATGTGCAAGTGAATTCATCTAATTAAATTATATCGATCTTTCCAGAGTTCCGAGTCAGAGTCGCTAGAAACCACATCAGAGGACACGGTAGGTCATGTCATCTGTTTACATCCCAACATTACTGGTGTTGGTACTTGAGTAGCAGGTTATATTAAAATAGTCACACTGTTTACCCTCACTACTCATAGATTTAAAGATGAAAATGAAAACATAAAGTATTGTCTTTAGTAAAGAATGACAGAAATGAGAATGAGTGTAACATGGCTTATTTACCTACAACTTTGTGAATTGTCCCTTTTAAGTTTATTCTTTTCTAATGTTTAATATTTGTCTTCACCAAACAGACTTCAGAGGAGAGTAACAGTCAGTCAGATGAGAGCAATCAGGTAAATGATCAATATGATTTGCCACTTCTTAAAGTAATCACATTATTCCGACTCTGACCACACCTTTTTATTATTTGATACCCTTCTGCAGATCACTCAGGATTTAATCTCTGAAACCCGAGACGACAGCATGGGCAGTGAGGAGAACGTTCGAAAGGTGAGACAAACGTTTTACCTCAAAGTCTTCCTATTAAAAGCGTTTCCTGTTCATCCCCCATTCATATGCTCTGTTCATTCTCTGCCTCAGAACCTGGTTCCGATGCTTGCGAAGGTTGCCAACGCCCTGAGCGCAGAGGACGACAACAGCACGGAGGTCAAAGGTCAGCCAGACCTGAGCAACGAGCAGACCGACAAGCTGCCCGCCTTCACCGCTTTCAAACAGGGGGCCGCAGCCGCGCAGCCGGCGGACACCCCCGCCGGCAGCAGCGACACCACCAGCGAGAGCGCGGAGTCCAGTGACGTCACCACGGCCGCGCCGGACAGCAGCAGCAGCAGCGAGAGCAACGAGTCCAGCGACGAAAGCCGGAGCCCCGAGGACAGCGGCGCGAGCGACAGCGCCGAGCTGCCGCAGATCCGGGCCCAGCCCTGCGGCAATGCGACGCAGAGCTGCGAGAGCGAGGAGGTCTTCCAGGCGATAGGGGACGACGGCCATCACCCCGTGGACACTCTGATGGCCCCGGACGAGGAGGAGATGGAGCTGAGTCTAAGGAGGCGATAACAAGCGCTGCTGCAGCTTTATGCCCCCATCATGAACTACAAGTCCATTAAACAGCCTGCCTGAAGACTCAGTATGAAGCATGCCCTTCAATTTGATGATATATTGATTCCTGTGTGTGTGATTATTATTGTGACTGATTTACTCTGTTTAGATAATATCCTAATAAACTAAATATACCGTAGCTCAACGCGAACTGTGTGGTTTATGTAACGAGTAAAAAAGCAAATGCTGGTGAGCGGGATGTGGCCGGTTAGCTCAGTTGGTTAGAGCGTGGTGCTAATAACGCCAAGGTCGCGGGTTCGATCCCCGTACGGGCCAACGTTTTTCTTCCTCAACATTTGCATCTTGGACGTTTTCACTCCCGACTACAGTTTTTACAACATTAGTTTTATCCTATTGAGATCAAGCAGTGCATTTTAGTGTTTCTAGTGTACAAGACGTTGTAGATCTTTATTTTAAAAACAAAATTTCCTATTAGAAGTTTATCCAATTTCTGCTGTACTAACCACATTGTTTCGTGGTCACAAGGAAAGTAAGATTTATTAATATGTTGCACTTGTAATAGTAAAAAATTATGTTTAAATCACAAGTAAAGTAAGTAAATAGAATAAGAACATAATTTGAGGTGTTTAGTTTCATGCAGATTTTTTTAACGTACTGAATCCAACACATTTTCGCTGTCCTCTGTGGTGAACAAATGGGACTCAGATGATGAGAAAGATGACAATAAGTTAGGAGTTAGGGTTTTGAGGAGCTAATTAAGCATTGTTTATTGCTACACATATCAGTGGGAAGGTTGTTTTGGCTGGTTTCAGCTATGTTTGGGTGTGAAGTCGTTTGTCTGTAGTTATTCTAGCCCAAAGTCCTATACTAAATGGTGATGAATTATTTTTGATGCTCATGCAAATACTTGTTGCAGGCTGCAATCCTGGGCCTAACCCATTTCATGGTGATAATACATTGCCTACAAATCAGAATTGCTTAAACAGTGGTACTATGAAGGACAAAGTAAAACACAAACGCTACAAATGAGAAATAAGGCCAAGAATAATGAAGGTGTGAATGTTACAAATTTATGTTCAACAATGTGTTTATGTAGCGTTGCCATTATTCCACGTGAACATCAGATGGCGACAAATTCCACAGATCAAGTGGTCATGTTTACTTATGCTGGCATATTTTATAAAACCTTTATAAATGAAACCTTGATAAAACTAAAGAACTATAAAGGTACGACAGGTGCTGCAGACTTACCTGGTTTATCCCTGGTTCTTTTGGGGTGGACAGCGTTGACCCACAGTGGCCCATTCTGGCCTTGGGTGTTATTAAGTATTATGTGATTATGTATAATAATGCATAGGTGTAAGTATATTTTTTATGTATGTATGTATGCACATACCTTAACACTATTATTAGTATTAATATTAATTTAACAGTTAACCACAGTACAGCAGTTGTTTATTTATGAATGTGTTAGCCTAAGGTACATCCCTACCTACAGTCAGGACCATAAATATTTGGACAGAGACACATTTCTTCTAATTTTGTTTCTGTACATTACCACAGTGAATTTTAAATGAAACAACTCAGATGCCATTGAAGTGCAGACTTTCAGCTTTAATTCCATGGGTTGAAAACTGTGAAAAACTAAAGCATTTATTAAACACAATGCCTTCATTTTAATGGGCTCGTAAGTAATTGGACAAATGAAATAACTGAAAATAAAATGGTCATTACTAATATTTGGTTGAAAACCCTTTGTTGGCAATGACAGCCTGGAGTCTTGAACTCATGGACATCACGAGATGCTGGGTTTTCTCCTTCTGAATGCTCTGCCAGGCCTTTACTGCAGCGGCTTTCAGTTGCTGTTTGTTTGTGGGCCTTTCTGTCTGCAGTTTAGTCTTCAACAAGTGAAATGCATGCTCAAATGGGTTAAGATCAGGTGACTGACTTGGCCATTCAAGCATATTCCACTTCTTTGCTTTAATAAACTCTAATAAACAACTGCTTTGGCTGTATGTTTTGGGTCGTTGTCCATCTGTATTATGAAACACCGCCCAATCAGTTTGACTGCATTCACCTGGATCTGCGCAGACAGTATGTCTCTGAACACCTCAGAATTCATTCGGCTGCTTCTGTCCTGTGTCACGTCATCAATAAACACTAGTGTCCCAGTGCCACTAGCAGCCATGCACGCCCAGGCCATCACACTGCCTCCACAGTGTTTTACTGATGATGTAGTGTGCTTTGGATCATGAGCTTCTCCACGCCTTCTCCATACTTTTCTCTTGCCATCATTCTGGTAGAGGTTGATTTTGGTTTCATCTGTCCAAAGAATGTTTTTCCAGAAGTGTGCTGGCTTTTTTAGATGCTTTCTAGCAAAGTCCAATCTGGCCTTCCTATTCTTGAGGCTTATGAGTGGCTTGCACCTTGCAGTGTACCCTCTGTATCTACTTTCATGCAGTCTTCTCTTTATGGTAGACTTGGATATTGATACGCCTACCTCCTGGAGAGTGTTGTTCACTTGGTTGGCTGTTGTGAATGGGTTCCTCTTCACCATGGAAATGATTCTGCGATCATCCACCACTGTTGTCTTCCGTGGACGTCCAGGTCTTTTTGCGTTGCTAAGTTCACCAGTGCTTTCTTTCTTTCTCAGGATGTACCACACTGTTGATTTTGCCACTCCTAATACTGTAGCAATTTCTCCCATGTTTTTTTTTCTGTTTTCTCAGCTTAATGATGGCTCGTTTCACCTGCATGGAGAGCTCCTTTGACCGCATGTTGTCTGTTCACAGCAAAATCTTCAAAATGCAAACACGAGTCCTCTAATCAACTCCAGGTCTTTTATCTGCTTCACTCATAATGACATAACAAGGGAATTGTCCACACCTGCCCATGCAATAGCATGGAAGTCAATTGTCCAATTACTTACGAGCCCATGAAATGAAGGGATTGTGTTTAATAAATACTTTAGTTTTTCACATTTTTATGCAATCTTTTTGTTCAACCCATGGAATTAAAGCTGAGAGTCTGCACTTCAATGGCATCTGAGTTGTTTCATTTAAAATTCACTGTGGTAATGTACAGAAACAAAATTTGAAAAAATGTTTCTCTGTCCAAATATTTATGGTCCTGACTGTATTTCTTTTGTGTCTATTGTTTTGCTTCATTGATTTGTTTAGTTTCAGCAGATGGGTGCAAACACACACACACACACACACACACACGCACACACATACGCACACACACACACACACACACACACACACACACACACACACACACACACACACACACACACACACACACACACACACACACACAAACTCAACCTGTCCACTAACACAGCAACATCACATACTGTATATATAGGATAGACTAAATAAAACAAAAAACAAACCATTAATCAAGAGTTCATATTTTTCTTATATTCTCCTCTTGTAAAAGCAAAACTGTCCATCACAATACGACATGCCGCTTGTTGAACTGCTGGACAGGATAAAAAGAAACATCTTAATTCTGAAAATCGTTTTTGCCATTTAAGACGAAAATAAATTAAACGTACACCTACGTTACAACAAACATTTGTTTTATTATTTTAAATTTTTAAGTTTATTTTATGCCAAACATTTTTACAACTACAGTACTTAAATGAGGCTGAAACTTTAGGAAGAAATCTTTGAAATCTCAGGACTCAGGACACGAGGCCTTATAACCTGCATTACATACTTAAACATGTAACTAAACCTATAGATGAACAACATGTTTAAATAATTTATTACAGTACTGTAAATACCAAAGAAGAATTATATTCAACATACCAAGAGAACATACTTTTATTTTACCCGAGGCCCTGTATGTTCTTTGCGGCCATATTATTTTTTGGGAAAGTGCGACTTTAGGTGTTCCTTCAGAGCTGGTATAGTGGGGAGCTCCTTGCGACACACATGGCAGCGAAGAGGTAGTTTCAACAGTTCACTTGTGCCTTCTTTGACAGTGACCCTTCCGTTAGTTTCAAGCATCTGAATGACATCTGCCGGAAAAGGAAAGTGTGTAAAATGAGATGTGCTGTAATGGATATGTTATTGGTTGAATACCTAAACAGACATTGACAGATTTGCTCTCACCATAAGAATCAATGAAATAATCAGTTGTGAACGAGTTCCAGTGTTTTTTGTTCTTCAAACAAGGAGAGTCAAAGTCTTGGCTGATTACGTGAAGATGAACATGACTGTAAAAGAGAATACAGAGAAATTAGTTAGTTGAATGTGTGGTGTTTTTTAGCAATAGCTGTCTTTCATTTTTTTTAATTATTTTTCCTTTGTTAAAAAAAGCTGATACATAATTTCCCCAAAATAATGGGATACATCTATACTATACATTTTCTTACCTCATACTGGGGATGGCATGGTATCCAGTGCGAAAGCGTAACGACCCAACATCTGGACACTGCTGAACAATCTGGTCTGCAACTTGCTGCATGTGTTTTAGCAGGTCACAGTGCTCTTTACACAGTGCCTTCAGACTGGGAATAGACTGCCACGGGAGGACTAGCCAGTGGTATCGAGCTTTTGGATATTTATCCTTAATCACTACTACTGTATCGTCCTTGTATACCTATAAGCCCAAGACAGTAAAGAACAGTTCAATATAGTGAAGAAATCATCCTTAGATTTAAGATCAAGTCAAACTTTTGTCTTATTATTTATTATTTTAACAATAACTACCTGCATCTTTGGGTCTTGCATTGAGGTCTTCAGGCCTTGACTCCAGTGTCCAACACTTTCCTACAACACATGTCAGGTTAACCTGACTCTTTTGTATTATATAAACATGCAGCTCTACAGATGATCCATACCAGGCAAGACAGGAATAAAAACATTTTGTGTCTGCATGTACAGTCTTTTCTTACAGTGGTTTTTGTAGCTTCCCGATGGCTGTCTGGCACAGAGGGCTTTTCTGTCTGTTTGGGTACTTTCATGTTCTGAGCTTCTCTTTGGCTTTCTCTGTTCTCTGAAGGTGACTCTCGCGGTCTTTTGGTGCCACACTGATTTCCAGTGGGATCCTCTTTGAACTGTACAGTGTATGGGTAGAGCTGATTGACAAAATGAAGCTGCTGCCCAGGCTTCATTTTAGCCTCATTGCCTGTGCCTACCACCAGAAAGTCTATGGAGGTGGGGTTTACACCCAGCTTTGGAATAGAGAAGAGAGATTACAGAAGTGGCAGAGAACTGAAATCAGTCATTCAAAAAATCAGTTGCATGACTTACCTGCTTCACTTTGACATAACCTTTGTTGCATTCTGCTTTCAATTCAACTGGTTAAGAATAGACATAAAGCACATGTTGAAGTATATAAGGATTTTAGGTATATATGTAAGACGTATAATCCATGATTACAAAATATAGGAACGATTTATAAATATCCGCAAATAAACATCTTGCCCAGAACACATAATTTAAATTACATATAAATAAAGTTTAAAACAATGTTATTAATGTTTGCTATTATTTTATAATATACCTCGTAATAATAGTTTAGTTAGTGAAGTATTTGGGAAAACCTTATGCATTCGCTGGCAAAAGGAAAATATTGTCATTCCAAAGATAAATTAAATGAATGAAACGTAAGTAAATAATTCATTTCGTCTCATAATGCTTAAGTGAGTAACATATTTAGGCTGTTTATTCCTTGAGCTTGTCTTTCGTGTGCCTTTAGCTACTTGCTACCTCGGTGTATCAAACTGAATTGTTTACCTTGCTCTCGAGAACATTTTTTGTCTTTAATTGTCGTTTCTGGACCTCGGCCCAGAACAACTGCCTGTAAGTGGGGCAGGTGGATGGGTTTATGGTTGCCCTCCTCGCTAATAAGCCAGCAAACAGGCATTTTATCATCTTATGTATTACTTATTTACTGCGAATCGACAAAACTACAGCGCGCGCCGCAAAGCACGTCTGTTCGCCTCGTCGCAGGGCGATGACGTCACGCGACCATATTTTTCTGGAGGCGGGTTTTAGAAGATTCTCGAAGAGACTGTGTGAACCTAAGTCTGATCTGAGCTCATGAGGATTCTGTGTATTGTCTTCTTATAAGGTTGGAAAATAAAATTGTATAAAATTTATATTCGATACCATGTTACTGTTTGACGTTTTGTTGAATGTTAATGTTGAATTTCCCAGCGAAGGGAGCGTTAGCCAAGCTGGGCTAAGTAGCTAAAGGAAGGCCTGGTAATTAAAGGCTACTTATATTATATATTAGTAACAGCTAGTTACGTGCTATCCTGTGTTAACACGACAAAGAGTGTTGACAAAACACTGTGGTGGTCATAACGGCATAGTTCACGATCCACTGCCTCCCGTGATCGTGTAACACGCAAATAATAAGTATTGATAGGGTTATAAAGGTTTTTATTATTTGTTTACCCCGTTTTGCCACATCAATATATGAAAGCAAAAACAAAAAAACATGTCTGTCTTTCCACTACCCGTCTTTTAGTTCTGAGAAAATTAGGGGGGCTACTACTAATTTAGCTTGTATTAAAATTTCTTCATACTATATTATATTTGTTTGCATTCTTTAATGCACTAATGTAATGTTTCCTTTGCCACTAGCTCTGTCACAACCCTACAATATCATAACTAGTTCCAGCCATCAGTCCATTGTCTGAACTACTTATGCTTTTGAGAGTGTAACAAACAGATATTAGGTTCTATATTTATGTTGTATCACATTGACAAATATAGTCATTGTGCCAATCTCCAATCGCCAATAAAGACTCTGGAAAGAAGATTTATAATTCATGTGGTTTTTCATCCTGGCAGTAAAGAACTACACTACTGACAAAATATTGTATTAATTATACCCGTATTTTCCTTTGCCTTGTCAAGGTTATCCTATAAAGGCAAACATGGTCAAGGAAACAGGCTTCTATGACACTTTAGGTGTGAAACCTAATGCTACACCTGATGAATTGAAAAGGGCCTATCGCAAACTAGCCTTGAAGTATCACCCTGACAAAAATCCCACAGAAGGAGAGAAGGTAAATTCAACAGTTTTCTTCTCACCTGTTGAATGTCTACTTGTGTAAATGCTTATTTAAAAAGGACTTTAGCAGTTGTATGTTGCTGGGAAGTTTTGTTTCTTTTCTGTCCTAGTTCAAGCAGATCTCGCAGGCATATGAGGTGTTGTCAGATGCCAAGAAAAGAGAACTTTATGACCGTGGAGGTGAAAAGGCGATAAAGGAAGGAGGCACTGGCGGTGGTGGGGGTGGCTCTGTGTCACCCATGGACATCTTTGACATGTTTTTTGGAGGAGGCAGTCGAATGCACAGAGAGCGAAAAGGTATAGAAATATTGGAGAAGCAACCAGTAAGCTGAGGTAGCTGTGTTGAGTAAGAAACACATTAGTTTCAGTTCTATTGTTGCATTACACTATTGTTGTTTCATTATTGCCAGAACCAAGAGCTTCTCTCTTACTTGTTTTCACAATCTTTTGCATTGTTGCCATGACAATATGTTTAACAGATTTATTAGCAGTTATGATTAAAGATAGTCAGCCGAGGTTTAGGTGTGTAAGATGGAAAATATAGAAAAAGCAGAATTTTTTAGCATTGGTCCTGTCAAAAAAGAAAAATACTTTCAAATTCAAACTATTTTCTTCTTGTACAATGTTCTATTCTTCCCTAGGTAAGAATATTGTTCACCAGATATCGGTGACGCTTGAAGACCTGTATAATGGAGCTACACGAAAACTTTCTGTCCAGAAGAATATTGTTTGTGACAGATGTGAAGGTACGTAATTTGCTGTGAGTAACTAACTCTCTAGTACTATATCTATACTAGTAACTAAGTGATCATTAGCGTGCAACACCTTGTCTGATAATTCAAGCAGACCTTTTGTGAAATTGAGACCTAAGTGAGTCAGATCAGTCTTGTTAATGTAATCCATTCCTTCCTTGCCTAAATCTGTGAAAAAGTTACCTATAAAATTGTCGTTTTTAATTACTGTACTCACTGTTCCCCTCCCCTTTCTCAACAGGCCGTGGGAGTCGCAAAGGAGCAGGACAATTGTGTATGTCTTGCCACGGCACAGGCATGCAGGTCAGAGTGCATCAGCTACTACCAGGTATGGTCCAGCAAGTGTCCACGGTGTGCCACAACTGCCAGGGCCAGGGACAGAAAATCAGTCACAAGGACCGCTGCAAAGCTTGTGCAGGCCGCAAGATCTTGCGACAGAAGAAGATCTTAGAGGTCCACATCGACAAAGGAATGAAAGACGGTCAGAAAATAGTTTTCCATGGAGAGGGCGACCAGGAGCCAGGACTTGAGCCAGGCGACATCATCATTGTCCTGGACCAGTGTGAACATCCACGTTTCACCAGGTACAGTAAGTGCATACAGCCGATACTGTATGTTACTTAAGAGTGGTAAATAGGGTAAATGCACCCACCAGATCCTTCCTACTGATCAGTAATGCCAACATTTAGACATTTTTGAGTAATTTACATTTATATTAAAATTGGTAATATTTGTTCATCAGTAGTTGACAGGTGACCCTGATGTAGAGCACCCAGCCAAACTAGTAAAATCAATTTCAGCTGTTGTGGATGTGATTATAGGAGAGGACAGGACCTGATGATGTCCATGGAGTTGCAGCTGGTTGAGGCCTTGTGTGGTTTCAAGAAGCCTGTTCAAACACTGGACGACAGAACGCTCCTTGTCACCTCACATCCAGGTGACTAGTGTCATAAAATGCTTTGAAATTTTGACTGGGAATGACTAATCTGTAAAATAGTTTTCATTTTTGTCAACTAAAATGATGCATGTTTTGTTTCGACTGTAGGAAAATTGATCAAACCAGGAGACACAAAATGCGTCCTGAATGAAGGGATGCCCACGTACCGGAGGCCGTTTGAGAAGGGACGTCTCATAATTAACTTTTCGGTCAGAGAATCCACCTCTCAAAGATTGTTTTAAATCATTTTGCAAGCTCATTGTCAATTTCTCATTTCCAACTGTTTCAGCAAGTCTGCTATCAGAAATTACTAAACCGAAAAACAAAAGAAATCAGCTGGTCACAGTAGAGAACAGAAAAGCTGATGTTGTTGGGATTAACTTGTTTCCGTTTTTTTTCATTAGGTGGTGTTTCCACGAGACAACTTCCTCTCCAACAACAAGCTGAAGGAGCTGGAGCGCTACCTCCCAAAGAAGATGGATGCAGCAGAGCCAGACGGTATGGACGATGACCTCTACATCTACGCTGACCTGGAGGAGTGTGACTTTGAGAACAGAAAGCGGCACAACCATCACTACTACTACATGGACGAAGACGACTATGCCAGCACCGGGGGCGTTCAGTGCCACACGTCTTAAATGACAACTGCCTACTATTCTTCTATAACAAGCCCAAATCATCATCTCTAAAGCGAAGCACCTTTTTGAAAAATTTGTGCACTTTCTATTTTGTTGCATTTCAAAAATTCATAACTGTCGACTTGTTGAAGATTTCTTAGAATCATAAAAGTGAGTCCTAACACATGGCTAGTCTGAGGAAGCAAAGCATGTTGAAGTTCCTGGACTAAACTCTGATCCTGTTGAATGGGATTCTTACCATCTCTGGGACCTTTTAATTCCTTTTTCTAATCACACTGTGATGTAGATGAGGGCTGGTGTTACAGCAGCTACTGAAGAAAGACAAACCTCGATCTAAGTAGTGACTGTCTGCTCAATATGCAGTTACACTACATTTGCCAATATAAATATTAATATAAACTTAACTTTTTTTGTGCTGTCACTAAATCAGCTGTTATTGTGAACCACTCGGCCGACTGACCTGTTCAGCCTGCTGTGTGTGAAGACTCAGTGTTGAGCTTGTGGTGGAGCAGGATATGTTAAAACTTGATTTTATTATGTTTTAAATTTAAGGGCTATTTTCTAAACACTCAAAAATGTGACGAGCAGGAGGTAATGTTGCAAGCAGGCAGACTGTTTAGGTTCAAACCACTAGATTGTATCCAGACTAATATTTAAGTTTAGTTTAATATTTTTGATTTTATGTTGCAATCTGTTGTGTGTTGTAATCTCCCTCTGGTTTTTGTTTTGGAAACCTTGATAAGAAAGTGGTACATTCTTTGTATATAGGTGTGTATGTACAAGCACAGCAGGGTTGGTATGGTCCAATATAAGCGAGAGGTCACTTTATTTCAAAATGAAAACAAAGAACGCAAATTTCATTCGTTTTTAGGTCTTAATTGGATCTAAATAAACAGAGCTGCCTCTTGTTTTGATGGTAAATGTTTTCCCAGATTTTTAAAATGTGTCAAGTGCCAACAGGTGAACAAAGGAGTTTCAGGTGTATGGGTTGTTGTTTCAAGGTTAAGTGATATGAAAGCTTAAATCTAGAAGTAAAAGACAATTTTCAATCAAAACAATAGTTTTTGCTGCTGTTGGCTCACGGCACTATTAAGTGTTTACTGTTTTAATGTGTAATCCTAATTGTAAATGCCAAATGGACCGGTGGGGGGTAATGGAGGGACTTGCTACACCATATACCTCACTCAAGTGTCTGCTGGTCTGAAATACTGAAATAATTTGCCTTGAATATTGTAAAACGCAACTCGCAGCTCACAGAAGAGCAGATTCTTAAGTAGTTTTGAACCAGAAGTTCATGAGGGTTGATCCAGTCGGGATTCATCTGAAATCAGTGTTGTGTCAGGACCAATGATCTGCTTGTTTGTGTTCATAATTTGAAAATAAATTCAGTCTTTCTAAATTGTGTGTTTTTTGTGGGTGGTGGTGGTGTGTGTGTGAGTGTGTGTGTGTGTGTGTGTGTGGTGGGGGAGGGGGTTACAGGTTATATTTTATAAAATTACTAAATTATTAAAGCATTATAAAATCACAACACTGTCTTTATATATGTTACAAAAAAGAATGACAGAGGAAAGTAAAAACTAATCAGAAAGCTCAGTCATGGACATTGTCAAATCATTGGTTTCTACACCTTTTGTATTAGTAAATACTTTCTAACTATACCAAATACTAAAGTAGTGTGTTTTTACATTTTATTGATAATCATTTTTACAATGCTGGCAGTGTTATATACAACATTATGAATATACAAAATAGTGCAATGAGTAAACATTAGTGACACTTGGTACAGTGACAGCCAGTGCAACAAAATAGTGATTTGACCACATGAATCACATTTATATTACTACACCTCCACTTATGCTAATCATTAGTCATCATGCATATCTGTAGTGTAACTGCTGTAGCATGCAGGGAGGACACGGAGAGAAGACGTTAAAAAAAGACCTTTACAAACCAAAGCTGACGCTATACCTGATATTGTTTGATTATGCCCAAACAAGAAGCATTTTATAATTAAGTACGTCTTTTTTTCACGACAGTTCACCATCATCATCATGCATTTCCATGTCTGATAAAGACATAAGAGATGAAAATGTGGATTCAAACTGCACTGGTGAGGCTGGAGTCTGTACAGCGTGGAGGACCTAGACAGAGCGACGCCTGCAAAGGAACCAATCGGCGCTTAGAGTTCCACGCGGGGAGAAGCTCACCTTCTAAATGTCAGTCAATCACTGGATGACATTTTTATTGCGAAGTTAAACAGAAATGAGCCCATTGCTTTGGAAAGGGCGCGCGCGGCTCTCTAGGTCCCCCCACGCGGCGGCGAGGGCGCCGCTTCAGGGCTTCCACAGCCGCAGGAGGCCGTCCTCGCTGAACGTGGCGATCAGGTTCTCGTGTGGGTGGTGGGCGATGCCGATCACGTCCTTCTCGTGAACCTGCGGGCGCAGAGAGAGCCTCGTTAGCGCTTTTCCGCTTCCCATCGGCCCGTGAATGCAATGCGCCCGCCCTCACACGTCATTAGCAGCGGAGCTTACGGTCAGAGTCTTCTCCAGCTTCCCCGTCATGTAGCTGAAGCAGTACAGCACCAGGTCCTCTCCCACACAGTAGATCCACTCCCCGCGCGGAGACAGGGCGCAGCACACAAAGTCCGCTCCTTCCTTCTTATTGGAGCTGAATGTCTTCACCGTCTGAGGAGGAAGAGGAGGCCGTGAGCTGCAATAGAGTCTCTGAGGAGCCGTGTGGGCACAGGTTGAATATGGATATGCAGAATAAATCGGCACACACGGAACACTTAAAGGCTTTTCTATTAGAAGACTGGTTGTTAATTGAATAAATACCCAGTCTTCGGCTCTGACCTGGCCGTGCATGCTAACGATGGCCACGGTGTTGGAGTGGTTGCACACCACGAAGTGCTCCGGGCTCTGGGGCAGAGGAATCACGTTGTTGACGGGGACCTCCAACGCCTGCGACACAGACTTTAAAGTGTGGACGCAGTCGTAAGTCTCCGTGTTCCAAATCTGCAACAAGGCAGGAGGAAGCGGTCAGTCGCACGCGCTTCTCCAGCGCCTCTGACCTCCATGACCTTTGGTCCGACCTTTACCTTCACGGTGCCGTCAGACGAGGCGCTGATGATGTGAAGTCCGTCTTGGGTGAAAGACGCGTCGTTCACAAAGGACGCGTGGCCGTTTAACTCCTTCAGCGTCTTGCCTGACCTCAGTTCGTGGATTCTGAAAGATGACATCATCAAAGCTGTTTTAACGCGAAACTCCTGAGCTCGGGAGGATTTTTTTTTTTTTTTTTTTTTTTTTTTTGTTGCAGAGCCGCCGCAGTTATTTTTAGCCGCCGCGGCGCGACCGCGGCTAAACGCTTAGCGCGCGCCGATTCCGCTCGCGCCGCGCGTCAACAGTTCGACTCCGCGCACGTTGCAGCTTTTGTCCCCGAGCACATGGTGTGTGCGCTGCTACGCCCACGCCGCACATGTGCATCCATCAGAGCCGCGCGGCTCAGCCCACAGCCCCCGGTCAGAAATAGACACTCAGCATGCGCCACTGCGCCGCATTTACATTCCGACGCGCTGTCCACGCACACAACACCCGGCATCCCCTGCTTTTTTTGTGATATCTTAGAGGAATATGAATTAAAGTTCTCCAGAAAGTTTAGGAATGGAACAGGCCACATTCTGCACATCTCCTGTGGGATGTGAAAACGAGCTTCCAGCTGAACTGCGTCCGCGTGTAAGACTTTCGTGAATCGTATCTGAGGCCAGTGAACGGGGTTTTTTTTTTATTTTTTTGGCTCTACTTTAAACTTTAGCCTGTGTCCACTGCTGTTACTGGTGGCGCCACAGCCTGATGAGGCCCCTCCCACCTGATGGTCTGGTCGAAGGACGCGCTCATGATCTGGTCGCCGTCCTTGGAGAAGCTCAGGCACGTCACGCCGTTGTTGTGAGCGTGCTCGAACCGGCGCACGCACAGGCCGCTCTGGATCTTCCACACCTGGAAGCAGGTTTAGCAGAGACAAAGCGTCAGTTGGATTTAATATGATTGACACAACTTTTGCATGTGCACGCAGTGATAACAGACGGAACAGGGTGGGACGGCATTATGAACTGACCTTTATTTTGCCGTTCTGAGCTCCAGTTGCCAACAGATCATTGTCTTTACTGAAGCACATGCACAGCACAGCGTCATCCATCATCATGAAGCTGTCCTGAGCCTGGTACTTCAGGTCCTACAATGAAACAACTTCCTTGTAATAAGAAATTAAAACCAGAACCGGGTCACATCCTCTGACATCACGCGACTGGCGCTCACCTTGCTAATTGTCCCAGTGGTGAAGTTCCAGACCTTGATGAACCCGTCCACGGAGCCAGTGATCAAATACTTTCCATTGGGAGAGAATCGAGCACATTCTACATGCGACCGTCGGCCGAACTGCAAAACATAGGATCAAGTTTTTAAAGCTCCTCTAGAGGGAAACGTGAAAAGAGGTGCTTCAAGCAGCCTAATGCATGATGAAAGTGTGTGTGTGTGTGTGTGTGTGTGTGTGCGTGTGTGTGTGTGTGTGCGTGTGCGTGTGTGTGTGTGTGTGTACGGCTGCCTGTCAACCAGTCATCACCTTGATGTGCCGATACAGCTGGGTGGGAAAGTTGTCCTTCTCCCCGTGTCTGTCCTTGCTGTGGGACGTGTCGATGGTGATTTCGGGGGAGAGGTGGCCCGAGCAGTGGTCTTGTCTCATGGTCTGTGGACAGAGGCGAGCGGGGGGTTTAGTAGCCGCCGCGCGGCCCGGGGGCGCGTGCAGGACGCGTGCGGGGATGCTCACGCCAACTTGCTCCAGGAGCCCGATGAGCCGCGACGGCGGCACCACGCTGACCTCCCTCACCAGGGCCTCCGCTATGGCCCTGCGCCGCTTCTCCTTGCTGCTGCCGTTGGGATACGCCTGCAGACGGAGGGGAAGGGGGGGGGGGGGTCACGACGTGAAGCTTCACCGGAACAGCAGGAGGGGGAGAAACGACACTCACCTCGCGAGGGTCAAAGTACGAGCACGTGAGCAGGTCCTCCAGGTGGAAGTACCTGTCGGGCTGCGTCTGCTTCAACATGATCATGGGGTCGGTTTGTCTGAGGAGGGAGCGCGCCGCGCCCACCTCCCTCATCTCAATCAGCTCCATCACCACCTGTCGGGGCGACGGGTCACGTTGTGACGCTCGGCTCTAGGGCCAGGACGGGGAAGGAGCGCGGGGCTCACCTGCTCGTAAAGGTCGATCAGCGTGTTGTCGGGCAACTTGAGCGACTCGATGGCCAGGAGCACGGAGTCCCAGTGGCCGCAGTTGATGTCGGCGATGAAGCTGTCGATGCTTTCCACCGTGTTGAGGGAGACGGTGGTCTCCTCCTGCAGCGTCGTCAGCGTTCGATACAGGTTGTTCTCCTTGAGGTACTGCATGATGAGGCGGATCACGCTACGGGGACAGGGAGAGTTACACCACGGTTTAGGGTGGAGCGGGTTCCACTGACGAGGAGCCGAGTTCGTCCAGCTGTGGCCACAGCTGCCGTTAGACAAACGGCACAACGGACCGAACGAAGCCAGACGCACGGATCCTGCTCCCAGAGGACTTTCGCACTTCAGCGCCACCTGCTGGCCACGTTTGTAACTCGCTATTGTGTCTCACTACGTGGCTGTCAACTAAGTTTTATGGTCACTTGAATGCGAAGACGCGGATCATTGGCGTTGCCTCGTGACTACACCAACACTGCCCACAAATGCTCTGAGATACTATTTCCGTCAATGTTAACGCCCACAATGAAAAAAAAAATACACAAAAACAAACAACTACTTTAATTTATTTTGAAATAAATAATCAATAAGTAAAAAAAAAACATATCCTGAACAAGAGTGAGAGCCTCTTCGATCAACAGGCACGTGCAGCAGACACAACAGAGACCCGCCTCTCTGTCTCAACAAAATCCCCACGAACACCAGGTTAAATGGCTCAAATCCGCTGCATCACGTCAGACGCCGCTGACTGCATGGACAACACACAGACGCGGAGCGCAGACAACTTTACGTCATAAGCGTATCCGTGAGTGGATGGGAGATTCCACAAGTGATTACGCACCTCATGGGTAAACAAATTGTACCCAGTTAACAAAAAACAGAAACAGCATCATATTAGAACATCTGTTAACATTAACAAATAAAGCGGATGTCAGTCACGCGCAATAGGATTTTAGGATCGCAGCAATTATGACATAAACAAACGCCTTCTACATTACTGCGTAAAGTTTAATAGGTTGTCTGTCTGGATGTGCGCACCTTCTAATGCGTAGAAATCCACCCGAGTGTTCTTATCTCTGCCTGTCTCTGCTTTCCTAATCAAATGAACTGGAAAATGACCGGTAGCTATTAAAACCCCCGCATGAGGACGCACTTACTCCGAGGGCTCCATCTCCACAGCCATGTTGATGTCGGTGCAGGTGTCTCTCGCCGTCGCAGCGTCGGACTGACTGCGCGGCGGCTCGACTCGCGCTCGTCGCTCGCCAGAGCCACGTGAAATGCGTGTGCCGAGGACCACCCACTACACGTGCTTCTCCCGCGTCTCGCTCGCTCTTTTGCGGCGGAGAGCGGTCCCAAACCTTGTGACTGCCGCTGCCACACAACGTCCTGGAGCCGCGCGCGCGCACGCGCGCACACGCCCCCCTCCTCCGCACCGCATGCCGATTTATAGGAAAGCAATTTTCTCGGCACGTTGCGCGCAGGAGACGCGGTGTGAGCGGTGGAATGCGGCAGCGGCGGTTAAGGCGCGACAACCGCAGCAGCAGCATCAGCACCGCGCGCGGAACCTCGTGGCTCGGAGCGTGCTCGCCTTTAGGAACGGGAGCCAAAGACAAAGCGCTCCGAACGTCCTCTGTTGGAAAATCACCTCATCAATATGCAGATGCGGCGCTGGGTGCGTCTGGGTCTTATGAGCAGCTTTGCCTTAAGTGCCTCGTTATTTCTCAAACGTAACATCACCGGGGTTTCTTTTAATTACATATTGGAGGCGGCACTGCTGTTAATGCGTTCTTCCACTTGACAATGCTTAGTTGAGTCGCCTGTCATCGTTTACGCCGCATTTCTAAATGAACCTGTTGGTGCGTGAGAGGTTTGTTTATTGTTTTGTGGTGCGTGCCAGCAGAACATCAGACGAACACACGGCGATCAGGCTGAGATAGTGTGGAAGCTACGGTTCTTGCACATATATAAGAGAATAAATACTCAGTCAGCTGTCCTAGACTATGGTACAGATAGAAAATTTAAACGTCATCACAAAATAAATAAATAAGATACGATGGTACAAGAAACCACGTGTGATATAAGATATAATCAATCATGTCTTAAGTGATGTGATGATTAACTGATGTTAAGGCTTTTAGATCATTACAGTAAACATGTTCAGTCACTAATTTTTCTATTTATATGAGTTACATTATTTTGATTTTGCTCCATAGCTACACCCTCATCTCTTTTTTCCTGCCTGAAGAGTCTGGAAGTTGGTAAATTTAATTAATGAAACACAGGAGTCAGACAGCTAAAGGTCATCATTTAAATCCAATGTGAAAGCAAGGCATAGGTGTCAAATGAACACAAGTAGGTAGAAAAACCCAGCCTTGGGTTAAAGTATAACGGTTCTATAATCTATAAGTTACAAATAACAAATAAAGATATGAAGGTCGAAAGCTGATCTCAAGGCAGAAGGAAGTTACTGGTTAAGTACCAGCAGCAGACTCCTGGGCCCCTCATTGGTTCCCAGACTACACAGGAGGATTAATGTACAACGAGTCCAGAGAGAATCATTAAAAGTGTTATTAACTAATTAGGACTCCGTGACAAACCTCATCAGAGGATAATGGCTCCTATGCAGCGCTGGACGCTACACCTCATGTGGCTCTGATGATCATGTCTCTGCACAGTGACGTAACCACATAAGCATTACTCCCGACATACAGTAGCACGATCACACGAGCCTAAATAAAAGCATGCTGACTTATGTGCACGCGCATTTTCATGTCTGACGTGACATAAACGTAATTGCCTGTAATTCGTTCCTCAACAGCAGTCTACATATTTTAAAATTCACTTTTTTCATGAATTAGCAAGGGATCTACCTACATTGGGACAATACAGCAGGAGCGAAGCAGCGTAAACATTACAGGTCGTGATGTATTCAAAAATATATCCAAGGCAACGCGTCAGTTGGCCTAGTACAGATTCTTTATAAAAACTTCAACCGTCTAATTGCATCGGTTGTCGTGGCCGAGTGGTTAAGGCGATGGACTAGAAATCCATTGGGGTCTCCCCGCGCAGGTTCGAATCCTGCCGACAACGTAATGTTTTCTTGCAGAAAGAAATAGAAAACCTTTATTTGTCCAGCGATCGGGAAATTGCCATGTTGCGACAGCACTCCAGCACGAAAAGACAAATAATACGGAAGATAATACTTACACAATTGTTGAAAGAAAGACAGAAACAGGGCGTAAACTACACGTTATCTTTAATCGGCATTATGAACACATGAGTGAACTAAAGTAATTGCAGCTATTAAAGTGACTGGTTTAAGTGTGTAGTGTGTGTGGTGAAACTGTGCACTATGTTATAATTGTTCATTATAAAGTCTGACGGCAGCAAGAAGGAAAGACCGGCGGAATCTCTCCTTCCCACGGCGAGCGTGGATCAGTCTGTCGCGGAATCTGCTCTGGTTCATACGCTTCATACTGACTTTTTGAGCAGTGAAACCAGCCTCACTTACGTACGCAGCGGTGCAGCTGTCGACTAAGAATCTATTAGGACTTATTTTACTTTAATAAAGAGCAGTGAGCACACCTTGTGGGTCGCTCCAAAACTACAACACGTTGCAGCTTATTTATCTGAAGGACACGTGAGATTATGCTTCAGTATATTTTAGGCTACTCACAGACAGACTCGAGCAGATTCGTCAACGTCACGTTTTTGTCCGATAAGAACGCTAAAAGCTAATGTTATTATGTTAGGCTTCTTCGGTTTTATAATAACCACACCGTCTGGTAAAGAGTTCTACACCAGCCGTCACTATTTTTCGTTGCAGCGAGTTGTGTCAAAGTAAAAAACACCCGTCTGTTCATAAACATATGATGAGAGTAAAAGAATTTGTAAAAACCTACTTGCGTAAATAAATTCTGAATCAACACTTATCTTGCAATTATTATACAAATTATAACTTCTCGTGACACTAAACACTAGATAGACTAAACTTAAAGAAATCACAATTAACTAATGCACATGCACCTTGTTTCAGTTTGAGCATTTTTCAATATTTTAATAAAAATAGACGTCCAACTTCAAATAACAGTTTTCCTATTATTTTATAATGTGGATTGACATAAAGTGAGAGATAGTGAAACCAGAACAAAGTCGCCACTGTCTACAAATCTTCTGGATGGTAAGTCACAGTTTGAATGGTCCCATTTTCAAACATGCCTAAAATCACAATTTAAATGCATCTGCGATAAATTCATGGTATAATAGTGACACTCATACAACTTGAGTTCTGAAAACTCTGTCAGAAATGCTGGAGGGAGACAATTTGCTCAGCGATTTATTAAAACATTTTCTGTACATAATCTAAAAAAGCTCAATGACTTCGATGGAGTACTGTCCAATGTCCTTGTTGGACTTCATCTTATTGAGCTGTTGAAGGCTGCCCTCGATCTTTCCAAGTTCAGAAACCAGTCTCACCTGACAAAACAAGAAAGCATTGTAGCAACAATTCTACTTCAGATAACTTTGCACTGATTTTTAAATATAAGTTTAAAGTCATTAAAACTTTTGCTCCACACAGCTACAGCAACATTGTTGTTTAAAAAGCAAACAAAAGAGAAGAGAGTTACCTGAGACTTAACAAAGCTGTACAGGTTGTGCAGTAAGCTTTTGGCTTTGGGAGTCATCACGAGCACTGTAAAATGAGCATCCAACACCAGGCAAACCCAGTCCATAATCTATAAACAAGTCCAAATGACAGAGGTAGAATTAGAAGCTTCCTTCCTTGTCAGCTAACAGCTAACAACAGTAAAAAGACACTTCCTGCACTAGAGTGTCGAGTGTTCACATTTAAACAGACCTGATTTAGATTTAGAGATTTTACTCCATGAGTCTGCCGGGAAGGCTCTTGGGAATATTTCTGGTACAGAAAATGTAGGTACTGAAGGAAAAGCTAAAAGAAAAATATTAACATTACACAGAGAACAAACCATTACACATGTAACATATCCATAAACTAGTGGTTGTTGCTGTTTTTTATAAAAAGAACTAAAAACAATTAAGGTTTAAATTGTATATACTATTTACACTAAGATTTATTAAAACACAGGACATTATTTGATTAGCAAAGTGTTAAACTTACAAAAACATGCTGGGAGGAGAGATCTTTCAGATGTGGGAGGAGGAAATTGTCATTGCATGCCCTCTTCAGCACCTCATTCCTTTGCAGCATGAGTTAAGATGTCATCATGTTTTATTGTTTTCGACTCAGTAATGGTTTACAGTTTATAATGGAAATAATAAGACAATAGCAAAACACCATCAGGCTCAAGAAACCGATTCAGCTGAATCTAAAAAGCTGCGTCATATAAACCGGTGAATGTGTGAGAGAATGTGCATTGGGAGGATACAATAGGACAGCCTTGTTTAATCCTACGGGACAAGTCAGCTCTGCTGGTGGAGTAGGAGTTTTCTCATCTTCTCTGCTCTGTGCACCACCCCCACTGAGGGTGTCTGAGTGGTCGCCCTCCATGAACGTAGGGCTGAAGCCATTCTGCAAACCACCCTGGCCACTATCCCTTGACATGATGGTTTCCATGAACACAACGCTGTCAGGATCTAGCGTTACTTTCTCTGCATCGACATCTGGAATACTGCAGAAGGGAGGCAAACCACACATGCATAGCAACAATTCAATGATTAAACCTCTAAGCCGAGTCTGCAATACTGTTAGCATGATATTTTAATGGGGCCTATCCTGTTACATTCGAGAGATCACAGTCATAAGTTATCATTATTTGTAAATGTTGATATTACCTGATAAAGGCCTTGAGGCAGGCACAGGTGACCACTTCAGGGATGTCAGGGAAGAACTGCAGGCACAACTGACACAGGAAATAATCCTTCCTCTCCAGAGCCAGCAGCACAAGGTCAGGACACACACTGTAGACATAATGGTAAACCATGACATTCAGCAGGATTTACATTGGTGGTGACTGAACTACTAGCCACAGTCTGGTTTAATTAAGGCATGTTTCCTTTATTAAGGTGCGAATAAAAATAATTTAAATCACTGACCTGTGGCAGAGGCACTGAGTGTGCACGAGCTGGGCCAGTGTGCTAGAACTGTAAAAGGCTGCATCAGCCAGGCTCCGGGACACAAGGGTTGATGCCAGCTGAGCTATCAACGGCTGCGTAATTTGCATGTCGAGCCTGGAGAGCAGCCCCTCGACCTCTGTCTGGACCTCTTCTGCTGGTGCCGTCTGCATTGGGAAAATTAAGGGTCAGTACAGATATGTTTGATGTAAAATGCATGTGTGTTACAAGCAAATCCATCACAACACTTTTTACCTTAACAAGCTCCAGAACTTGCTCAGCTGATAAAGTAGATGTTGACAGGGTCTTACGGCTTGTTTTCTATCAAAAGAGGAAGAATTCCACTGAATTAGAGCCTCTCCTGTGGAGGTTATATTCACAGACAGCAACAAAATAACAAACCAACAAACAATCATAAAAAAGTCGTTTGAAAACAAAATAAAGAACTAAGGTAACAATATTATCGCAGATATTTTACGTATGACTATCAACCACATGGTTAAATAAATAATCAGTGTGTTTGGGACATTTGCCACTTTGCTTTAAAAACACACCGTTCTCCTAGTTTCCATTGCTTTTGACGGTTGAGCTTCTCCGTGCAGGATGTTGTTCCAAGATGGCACCATAAGTAGAGGTTTGGATTCTAACAGAACAAATACATATAAAAATACTGAGTACATGCATAAATCTGCCATGTAGAACAGTGAACATAATAAGTGTAGACAGCTAAATATACACAGTACACAGGCAAACATCAAGACACTGGATTTTTACACTGAAGTGGAAAAGTAAAAAAAAAAAAAAAACAGCTCAACACGAGAACTGGATAAACCAGCCAACACATTAAACTTAAACTCATCAGTCTGTGATTTTAAAGAGTTAGGATCCAGTGAGATATATGCAGTACAGAACACAGACCCAGAGCTCATGAGAAGATGACAGATGGCTGCCATATACCATCAGTGAAGAATGAAGGTTTGAAATGTGAGGACATTATGACCTGACCACTATAACACTGTTTTAGCTCACCTTCGGTCTGGATTTGTCTTAGTTTCCCCAACGCAGAGGCCAATGAAGATTTAGGGCACTCGTATGGAATAACAGAGAGGGTTTTTGCATGTGGAATTAATAACTTGTTGGAATAAGTCCAAAGCTAAATGAGAAAGAAAACAGAGTGCAAAGTTAAATGAATGGTAGAAGTTAAAGATATTATTAAAAGACAGATCTATCTGTGCCTCAGTTTTAAGATTGTAAACTGCCATATAGTTGTGAGGAGGGACAGCGAGCCCTGTCACAGTGGAGAGCAGACACACTGTTCTACCAAAGTCATACAGTCCTCCATCAGCACACAGCAGCTGGAAGGACAGGGAACCTTGGCCTGCAGCAATAACAACTACCATCACGATATCTAACAACTTGTTGGGTTCTCAGCATCCAATACAAACAAAATCTTACCTGCCCATAGATTTTACCCCCCATCTCTTTTCCTGCCTGAAGTGTCTGGAAGTTGGTATTCCATATGCAAAGAAAGTCTGAAAAAACAATGTAATCAATGAAGACACCAATTATACGGGAGTCACATAGCTACAAGTCATTGTTTGAACCCACTTAATGTAACCCTGGATGCACATCAAACAAGTATCTATAATCTACAAGGTACTTTCTGTTGCAGCAAATAAAGATATGAAGGCCAAAAACAAAGCCCAGGCCTGAAGAACATTTCATAGCACACACTTTTGTGTTGCCTGTGATTTTACAGAGATAAAATATTTATACTGTATTTCATATAGTTAGAATATCTGAACACATGAATATCCGACATTTAGAGCTATAGTGGTCTTCATTTGAGGAGGTCTTATTAAAATGTTGATTACCGTTACCAGCTCCGGCAGAGGGGTGGGGAACTCCCACCACAGCTACATGGGCTTCATCCAGGAGCAGGGCTGACGCCGTCTCTAGACGGCCCTCACCAACAGGAAGGGTCAGCAACAGCTTCCTGGGCAGCGGAACAGCCTGGGCCCCTTCATCAGCCCCCAGGCCCTGTACAGAGACTACACTCTGGTACACACAGCCGTTAGGGTCTGGATGGCACAAAAAGATTGACATACAAAGAGACCGGAGGGAATTACTAAAACTATTATTCAGCTCATCATGATATATAACTAGATCACAAACAGAATAATTACAAAGTACATCAGTATTATAGAACAGTATGTTTTATTCTGTAAACTAAATGTACAGGACAGCAAAACATCTGTGCCAGATGTTTTACCAGATTAAAAACAGAAAAGTGTTGCAGCTGCTGTTGAACGTCACACATTTGTAAAATGATTACTTATTCTTAAATCACTTTAATGTATCTACTAAGTTGCTTTTGAATATTTGTCTCATTATTGACTACTGCCTGTCAATGAAAAAGAAAATAACCAGCATGTAGCAGATTTATTCACCAACTCTGTCTGTGACACAGACAGTAATGTGTGTCACTCATTTGAGCCTCTGTTCCAGAAATCAATGACTTGTAAGAAACGCATACTTACAAAGATAAAGCAGGCGGATGTGTTTGTCTCTGTAGGATGCAGAGAAGCTGAGTGGAGAGAGTCCAGGCTCCTCTTTCTCTAGCCTGTAGCTCTGTAGGGTGTTAGGATTCAGTCTCTGCAGGTAGAGAAAATGATCTCCTTTCTGTGGAAACAAAGGCACAGCCATTCAGCTCAAAGCGCCATTCAGAAATACAAAGAGAGATCATTTTGACGCACATGTCCATAGAGGTATTGTTACAAATGATGAATTAAGTAATGCCATGGCAGAAACATACATACATATGAAAACTGTGACAGCTTCAAAGCTTAGGTAAAATGCATAACTGGGTTACCTGTTCAGTTGTGAACATGACAAACTGCTGAGTCTCTGCCATTACACTGATGCTCCACCTAACAACAAAAATATATATATTTATTTTATATTTGGACAGGATTTTATAATCTGAATGTCACTTCTATCCTGAACTACAAGACAAGTGATATGCTGTGTTACTCAGCAGTACTGACCTTATGACCTCGTCTTGATGTAGGACTTCCTCTATGGGCTGCTGTGGTGCAGAGAGCAGCGAGTCCAGCAGTCTCACAGCTCCTCTTTGGAACAAGACCACAGGCTCTGCTCCATGTACACAAAGCACCCGGGAGACATCTGCCGAGACCTGCAGCAAAGGTGAAGTAGAATGAAAATGATCACATGGAGCAGATGTTCTTTTGCATGTAGTATGCCTCATGACACTTACAGTGGCTTTAAAGGCTTTATCCAGGACGACATCGTGTTCCTTCCAAATTCTGATCACCTTAAAAACAACAAGGCAAGAATGGGGCTATTATATTGGAACACAAACGTTCAAAAACACAACTAAAACGTAGTTTTATTTCTAAAGTTCTAGTACTCATATCATCTTGTACTCTCATTCCTCCACACACACACACGTACGTATGCATGTATACACATAACCACTCACACCTACAGACAATTTAGATTCTGCAGTCAACTTAAGTGCAGGGTTTTGGACCTTGGAGAGGAAATCCACATAGAAAGAGAACAAGCAAACTCCACTGAGAAAGGCACATGGAACCGTTTTGCTGTGAAGCATGAGTGCAAACCACTACACCCCTGTGACGTGCATTATAGTAGTCACACCTCTAGTAAATCAGGGAGACGATATAAATAATGAAACCAATCATGTAAACGCACTATACTTATGCAAAATTCAACTTCACAAACTGTTTTATAGTTGTTGTCAGTGAGGATCTGTAAGGCTACAGAAAACACAGATCACCAGAGGAATCCTACCTTGTTGTCGCAGACTGCTACGTATTCCTTAGTCTGTGGGTTGTAGACAGCTGGACAGGTCAGAGTTTGGCCTTGTTTGACGGTCCAGCTGCCCAGCGCTCTCTGGTCCGACACCTGTCAGAACCACAAAGAGGAGAAACGTTAAACGTCATCACTTTGTCTAAGAAGGCGCTAATCACACAACAGGTTCTCCTTTTATCCAACACGCTGTCCAATGTTAAGTTAATAACAAAATCAAGATCCAAAACAAACCTAAGCAGAACCTCTGGCGGCGTCACACAATGGCTACTGTAAACACTTTTGTACGAGCGTTTGCTTGCACTACAGTATAAAGCTAACTCCAAGCTGCTGCTGTCGATGTTAAACGAGCGGAGACAGGGAACTACGAAGGTTAACGTACAAATCAAACATGTGGTATTGTATTGTCTTGTCTATGGCTTTTGTTACTACAGTCGAAGGAAGACGAGGACGCAAACACGAGTCACACACTTCGCAGAGGTGAGTTAGGCCAGACTCCTAGAAACGGACACTACGACTTGCCTTATGTAACGTGACAGATCTGCCTGAATCCGTGACAAGGACATGGTCGCTATCTCTCTCCTCTTCGATCCCTCTTATGCCCGAATTTGCAAGATTTTGAGACGGTACGAGTCCACACAACGTGTATCCCTCATACAGCGCAGCCATGCTGGACGAGAAGAAGGCACAACTCGTCGGGTCTCGCGAGAGTAGGCTTCTACTAACCGGAAACACGAGACCGAGGGGGCAGCAAAGCATTTCAACATGCCGAAGTACTGATGTTCACCCTTCAGGACAGTAGGTGGCAGTAAGACACCACGAGGTGGTTGCTAACCGCCAATTTCAGAAGAAGAAGAAGAAGAAGAAGAAGAAGAAGAAGAAGAAGAAGAAAAGCCCGCCCCGTACATTTTAACATCCAGCCTTAAGTTTCTAGCATTAGTTGTGTTTAATTAGTTTAGCTGAATAATATGCTTCGAAAGCAATTCTCATCACTAACTATTTAATATTTTCATTCATTTATATCCCATATGTGCTGGCATACAGAAAGACCTAGGTACCAGTATGTGAGTTTGAATTTACATTGAATGCACACAGAGCAAAACAACATGTGTCAAACCATATTCTTTAATTTGGGAGAACAGATCCAAACACACTTCCTGAATAGTGGAGTACAGATGTGATCTGCTGCTTTGCTGCTGTTCAGCATGCCTGGATTTCCGATGGAAGTGAACCGGATTTGAGCGTATAATTAACAGCGCTGGGCTCTAGAGACACAGACAAACAGAAATGCACAAAGCAGGTTAGCGCAGTAACACTACAACACTTCCTTGACAATTTAAGGTAACTCTGAGGATGGTGTTTCTTTGCACACACTGACTGTGAGCAAAAACGATAATGTCAGACATACACTAATAAAATAAAATAATATAGTGTGAAAGTCAATGCATGTTAGTCAAAAACGTATTGGACTGATGTTGCATAATATCATGCTTCTTTGTTAAATAAACCTTACCCTTAAAGCACGGTGGTATGGTAATGTTTCCATCTATGCACTGAGTTGGTACAGCATAACCACAGCTCCTGACTGTATCTTTGCAGTAGACTGACACAGTTTCCCTGTGTAAAACTCGGTTTGGGTTAAAATCTTCAATCCAGACTTTTTTTTCATTGTATAATATCCTTCCTCTTGCTATGTCCACGCTGCAAGGAGCTAAAATTTACGATGAAAAAACAACATTACAAATACTAATATAACATTGGGCAAAAATCAAATATTCTATTTTAACACATGTTTCAGCATAATCTTCAAAAACATTGAACTTTTGTTGCACATGGTACAAGTACATGTACAAAGGTGAAAATATTATAATAATAATAATATTTATAAAACTGGCAAGAACTGGTAAAAGGCTAAGTCAGGATGGATAGAACAATGAAGACAAACAAAACATTTCACTCTCATGTCATCTTCCAAAAAGTTTTTAAGGACCCACTGGAGGTATCTAGAACTGATGGTCCTATTGAGCTGCTGATATTCTGACAGTGGGAGGGACAATGCAATTTGGTTCCTCCTCAGTGGTGTTGAATTGTCTGGACAGGACATCACATCTGCAACTCTTTACAAGGCCTGTAATTTTATTATTGCAGATTTTGTGATCTGAGTACAATGATCTTTGAGCTTTCAGAGCCAGGAGGTCCATCGCTGGTGTCGTAGTTTAAAATGAGAAAGCACAGGAATGACTCGTTTGGCCTCTCATTTTAACTTTGACTGCTTTGATGGTTTGGTCCAGTAAGTATTACTTCATACTGAGTAAAAAAATAGAAAAATAGAGGCAACCTCGGTATGCAGGTAACCAGGAAATGGACAGCAGAGTAAGAAGGTGAGAGAAAAACACAAAGTCACAACTGTGGCAAAAGAAAAAAAAAAGTTGTGTGATGTAAAATGAATTGTGGGACTCGCCTTTGCAGGATGGCTTTTCAGACCACTCTCCATTCTCCTGACAGACAACCTGCATACTTCCTTCCAGTACGTAGTGTCCATGGCAGCCATACTTGACCGCTTCCATGAAGTCATATTCTCGATCTTCATCACTGGACACGAAACCATTGTCAATATTTTTCGGTGGAGGGCAAGTCACCACTGCAAAACAAGTTCATTCATATGAAAGACTGTAAGCATACTTTATAGCCTGCTTCTACTTGTCACTTAAGAAAGCCCCTGAAGTAAAAATGTAAAAATGTCATTTATAATATCGCTATAATCTGAGACCTCATAGCAGGATGTCACAGTCACTGAGCAAACCTGGTCTCTACATCTGCGTGTCTGAAACCAAAACCAGCATAAGGCCTTAAGAGAATAAAATCTGGAGTACCTCTGCATGTAGGCATCGCTGTCCAGGTGCCACTAGCTGTGCATTTAGTTCTTGGGTTGCCAGTGACTACGTACGGAGGCAGGCACCTGTACGTCCCTGTGACGCCGTAATCAGTGCTGCTTCCTCTGATCCTCCTGTCATAAATGATCATCCCATATTCTGGGATTGGAGCCGGACCACAGGACACCGCTATGATAGAACAATCCATGGTCACTAATAAAGTACAGCCAGTCTTGTTTCATGCAAACTGTTTACCTGGCATGCATTGTTGGCTAACATGCTGTTAGCTACTGGACACGGTGGGTGACATACCTGTGCACTCTGGTACCGGTGAACTCCATGTTCCATTGGCTTGGCACACAGCAGAGCTGGCTCCAGTCATGATGTACCTGTGTGGAGGACCGTCAGTTCATGCTCATGCTTGTTAAATCACTTACTGTGCCGATTACAGAGTTTGGGTACGTCAAATAGGTTATATAAAAATATAAAAAGATGTGTTTGTCTACCCTTCATGACAAGTGTAGTTAATCACACTCTGGTATGTTGTATCCTCGTACTCCAGAGCTCCATTGGATAGTACATCAGGGTACGGGCACAATTTAGCTGCACAGTGAAGAAGTGTACAAACAGAAAGTTACCTATAAAGAATGACGCAAAAGGACTGTTTATTGGAGTATATAATATATAATTCTTTACTGATGGAAACCTACGCAGGCACTTTAATTTGGTTTTCGTCCATTGCCCCCTTGCGGCGCAGACAATGTTCCGAGGTCCAGACAGAGGAGTGTATCCCTGCTTACAGGACAGCACCAACTCCTCCCCAGGGTTAAAGTACCTCTGGATCCCATCCATCTCTATGTTGTCAAACAGTTCTGGCCTAGAACACACTTCAACGCACAATGATTGCACACAATTACATGAAGACTTTTAAAGCCAATCAAATATATGAATAGTCGCAGTACATTAGAATTTACAGGCAAATGCATTTTTTGGTTTTATGTGGAACCAGTATCAATGTGAAAATGCTAATCAACACAAATAAATAAAACTGAGCCACAAATCACACTGCAACAACAGGAAGACAACAAATAATACGAAATAATTACTGCTTAGCTACAAAACTAAACACAGTCTGTACAAAGCTGGCATTTATGAGATAAGACTGAAGTTAAGTTTTAAATATAAAGCAGTTAAAAGCAAATACCATTGTCCTGTTGGGATGTGGCAGTGATAAAAAACACAAAGGCACACAGCAGAAATGAAGTCAGCTCGCGATCCATCGCAGCCTGTCCTCAGTGCTTTAGTGTCTTCTCCGCCTCAAAGCTGAGTCTTTTTTAACTTGGCCACTGTTGTTTGTGTTTCTCTAACAGTAAACAGATAAGGGCAGCGTGGGACCTTTTACTGGAAGCTGGGAACTCCCAAAGTGGACACTTGTTGTTGTGAAGCAGCCCAAAAACATTTTAGATATTATATAGATATATAAAAAATTACAAATAAACTAAAATAAGAACAAATCTCATAAATGTGTTTAATAAGACAGGGGTTCGTCACAATGACCTAGAAACATAGAACATCTCTCAGCCACATGTGGTCGTGTACCTGGACCACATGCACCGTTATTAAAGGGAAAATACAAATGGAAAATGTACAATTTTAAAAATGCATAATGGCCAAATACACCGCCATCTTGGAGACAGCAACCGGGAACTTCTCCTGCTCCTCTCTAGATGTCCCACTTTTAAATGTCTATTGCAAATGTTTTTCTGTCGAAACAGCTATGCAGTGTAGGAACAGACGCCACAACAGTAATGAAAACATCTTTTCAGTTTTTCACAAATGGCTGGTATTTATTCTCATTTAAAATGGAAACAAATGAGGAATGCCATCTGCCTTAGAGCACAACTGTTAATTATTAACTATTAATCATTTGCAACGTCCAGCCGGCATTCGACGTGTTCCAGCTCATCTCGTGTGATGCTACGAAGGCCTTGGAGAGCGTGTGGCGCTCGCAGGGGGTGAAGCAGCGCACATTTCGATTTCTGATGGAAGGCTTTTTGGCTTTAATGCATACTCCATCTTGCTGGGTTCTAAAAGCAGGAAGGCAGAAGCGGATATGGAACCTTTATCATAAAATACGTCTGACCATATGGGAACATAAGCTTTTCTCTCAAACTGTCATTTTTTACAGTGGGATAATATTTAATATTAGCTCAAAGTGGAACTCACCCTCAAAGCATTCTGGGATGGGGAGTGATCCATCATTACAGACGCTGGCCACAGGGTAGCCACACCTCTCGGCTTTGTTCAGACAGTAGAAGACAACCGGCTCCCCGTGAAGGACTCTGTTGGGTTTCAGGTCTGCAATCCAGAGCTTCCTGGCATTGTAGAAGATGCGGCCTCTTTTTATTCCCACTGTGCAGGGAGCTGAGTGGGAAAAAGCACAGTTAACTCTCACCTTTGCAATGTTGACAAACCTGTTTTTTCAATGAATTTGACTCACCTCTGCAGACTGGTTTGGACGACCAGTTTCCTGTGTTTTGACACTGCATCTCGGCCTCGCCTTCCATAACATAGTGCTCATTGCAGGCGTATTTGACCTTCTCTCTGTAGCCATGTTGCCTCATGACGGCAAAGGTGATGACGCCATTTGGCAAACCTGTTGGAATGGGGCAGCTCACCTCTGGGGAGATCAAACCAATTAACCAGGTCAACACGTTTTTCAGAACAACCAAAAGAAGCCTCCTCTTTAAAGCTGTCGCTGCAGTGGAACGTATCGGTGTCACCTCGGCACACCGGGGCTCCAGTCGTGCTTCCATCAGCCAGACAGGATCCCCTTTCATAACTGGGAGCTTTAGGTGGGTTACACTCATAGCTCCAGGTCTGTCCGTAAATAGTGGTGGTCCCAGTAAAGGTTCTGTCATGGACAACCCTCCCGTCGTTGGGCGGCTTGGGCAGAGGACAGGTCACAGCTGTGTGGAGAACATGACTTTAACAGTACAGCCTTACTTCCTGTACAGCGGATACTGGTGCACACTGGTACAGTCACTTCCTCCGATACCTTTGCAGAGAGGCGGAGGATTGCTCCAGGTGCCGTCGTGCAAGCATGTGCTCACGTTGGCTCCTTGCATCACGTACCTGAGGAGCAGAAGGTTAGCCTGGCGTCAGATGTCACACTAACACATGGAAGAACAGGTAACGGCTGCAAAAGTGACTTTACCCAGCATCACACGTGAAGTTCAGCACACTCTTGAACGGAGCCTCTGTCCTTCCCAGGGCTAATGGCTGCAGGAGTCTCGGTATCGGGCACATCTTAGCTATAAGCATGTATGACAATATGATTTACACGTCTCATTGGTGAAACATGAGCGTATGAATCAGGATTGAACAGCAGTATACGAAGAAAACATATAATTAATAAGAGGCCCCCTATGTATTCATAACTCACGGGAACAGGCCAAGTTGGACCGTGTCCACTCCCCCGCGGCGGTGCATGTTATCCGCTGAGGGGTCGCTGTGGAAGGCGAGTACCCCTGTTCACACGCAAGGGTCACCTCTTCTGCCACCTCGTACACGCGCTTCAGAGCGGACGCGTCGACCCCGTCAGTCACAGGTGGGCGGCCACACACTGGTTATTGGAGGCACCATTGGAAACATATAAATAGAGAGCAAGAGTTGCAATGTTGCAGCTTATTGAGACTTTTAACAGCTTGGAATGCATGAGATGCTCAAACACAAGGAGATCCATTGCGTGTGTGCTTATTTTACCTTTCGTTGACGTTACAGTTGAGAATAAAGCCACTTGGCAGAAGAGTACAAAAGCCAAAGTTGGAGCCATCATCTTGGCAGTGAAGCCTTCTTTCAGTGGGGATGGAGTCAGCTCAAAGACCGCTGGGTAATCATCTCCCTGAAAGCCCGCGCCAATCACATGCCACTGGAAGCTCCTATTGATTAGGCTCAAAGGTCTGAGCTTCTGCATGTTTACCGGGAGTTGATCAATAACCTTGATTCTGTGCCAGAGCCCTCCTGGAATGATTGATATTCATGACTGATAAAAAGAAGAGATGCACAGAATACAAACACATTCAGCACTTGAATAACAGAGCTTAAAACATTTACCGTCACTGCTCTAGTTCATATAATGCAACAGAAAAAACACGTTAGGCTACAGTGTGTGCCCTCTGCCATAGGGCTTGGGGATTATAGGAGCAATCAGCATTCAAGCGATATACAGTAGTCCCATTTTTTCAAAGGATAAAGCCTCAGAGCCACAAAAATGAAATCTAACTGGGTCAAATGATTTGACATAGTGTGTGTCCTTCACAGGGGCGGATAAACGGCATTATGCAAAAGTCTCATTTCTTTGTTATATGTTGGTCTGAACAGAATATCTGGATTTGATTTCACATAAGATGGAGAGAATTTGTCGGGCCAACCTGCAGGTTGGTGACCCTTTGGGAACAAAAGTTGATTCAGTTATACAAGCAAGTCCAAATATTTGGCAAGGGCTGTGAAAAATCATTTCAAATGTGAAGCTTCCAGTTAAATAAAACACGAGCTGCTGAGATGTGAGTAGGAAATGATTCCATCATAGTCAAAAGGCGATCAAACAAATACAACAAATGATCTTTAAGGACAATTTGTTAAACTAAATGAACCACATTATCAGAGACAAGCGCTGCAATCTTGATTGTAAACGTGCATTAATAATCTATGAGGCAATCAGCCTGTTTGTGCTTAATAAATAATAACTGATTGCATACTGTGACATTGTGGCTGGAGGCATTAGCTAAGACGCTGTGTGATACATTTAATAGTTCATAGCATGAATAAAAAAAAATCACAATTTTCTTTTATTTCTAAATGGTGGGAAACATTTACAACTGAAAATGGCACACAAAGCTAAAGTCACCCAGATAAGCTACTACAGAGCATGTTTACAATTTCGGCGCTTGAACGCGCAATGCGCACATTATCCGCAAGGTGGCGCCTCCACCCTATATTCTTTTTTTTTTTTTTTACTTTTTTTTTTTTTTTTTTTTTTTTTTTTTTTTTTTTTTTGTTCTGTCCAGCAGTTAAGCAAGCAGCATATATTACGCTGAATGCCATATTGTGATGGACAGCTTTGCTTTAACAAGAAGAGTATATATAGAATATATATACTCTTCCTGATTTATGGTTTATTTAATGGTTTATTTAGCTAATCCAAAATGTGTGTGATGTTGCTGTGTTGGTGGACAGGTTAGGTTTCTGCTTTAGGGTGTGTATGCGGGAGGGTGGGGGGGAGGGGGGGGTAAGGGGTGCAACCAGCTGCTGAAACCAAGCAAATCTGTTAAGTAAACAATCGGAGCAAAAAAAAAAAATAAAATAAATAAAATAAATAAGAAGCATGGATGTACCTTAGGCTAACACATTCATAACTAAACAATTTTTGTGCTGTGGTTTACCTTGGAGATTAATACTAATACCAATAATAGTGCTAAGGTATGTGCACATACTAATACAAACATATACATACAATATACATACATATGTGCATTATTATACATATCCCATACTACTTAATAAAAGTCATGACATACAACACCACAAATTCCATATTCACACATTGTTCATGTTGGTAGTGATAAGTATCAATAATACTTACAGTTGGATTTGGAAAGTGTCCCACTACAAGGTTAGTAAGGCTGTAGCTTAACATTATTCACCCAAAGGGTGAGGCAGACGTTGGTGCATGAACAATGCCACTTGTGGAAGCCAGGGTGATGTGAGGGGCTCCACCACTACGCCCATCCAGCAAGCAGAGGAAGGAATCCTAGCAGCCAGGGAGCACACACACCTTCAGTTCCAGGAGGGCAGGTGTTGCGACCCAAGCCGCCCACACAGAGCCCCCCAGGCAGAGCTGCAGCAGCCACAGAGACAGCACCCGAGGCCAGAGTGGGCCACCGTGGGTCAACGCTGTCCGCCCCATGAGAACCAGGGGCAAAACACTCCCCCCGGCGGGAGGGTCGGCCTGAAAGAGTAGAGCCCGAGGACCCACGGTCCGTAGGGAGCCCGCCAGAAGATGCCCCCGCGCCCAGAGTGGGGCCCGCCCCCAGTCCACCACCCCCACACGGGCGGAGCGGGGCCTACCCTATCGGCCCGACCTCATCCCCTGGCGCTACAGCGGCCTGCAGCACAAGGCCAGCAATTGGTGGGGTCAGCAGAAAAGAGACCACCCAGGCAGACGATCATCGTACCCCGGGTGAAAAACCGGACCCCCCACACTTCAACCGCACCACACGCATACCAACTCACACAAACACAGATGCACATGTGCAACACACATCATCACATCAACACACACACACACCATAGACTCTCTCACAACAAACTAGTCAATCATACGTGAACCAATGCACTCTCAGATACATTCTCCCACCCACACCATTCGCTTGATCACATTCGTGGGGAGGGTAGGTCTCCGGCCTGCCGTCCATGTGGCCCCAGGCAGGGACCGCAGCTCCTCCCGAGCCCCGACCGACCCCCCCCCAACCCGGAGGAGGCAGAGGGCAGCAGAAAAAGGCACCCCAGAACCCTGCAACCCAGCTTGGACGTGAGTGTGTGGAACTAAAGTGCACTGAAGGTGGGTGACACCTCCAGGAGCACAACCGCTGGCTGACGGTGTGTCCCCCGGACAGTGCCCCCCCGCGCCCTAAATGTCTTTTTGCAGTTAAAACTGGGTGGTGATCTCTCCATCAGGGCCAGTGGCCGAGGCCACAACTGGCCTCAGCCCCAAGCCCCAGTGAAAGAGCCCACCCCCGGCCCTAAATGTATGTGTATGTAGCTAAGTATGAGGAACTTTAGGAGATACCCAATTCTCCGGGGGGTCCAGCAGACAGAGCCATCAATGGGAAGTCTACTGGCCCTCCCGGAAGGAGCCCCCAGATTCCTGGACAAGTGTGTATGACTAATGCAATTAAAACTGCAGAGCATCCCACTTGGAAGGGACGGAACCACTTCCCAGTAGCCCTGGTCCCTCCATCAGCAGGACGCCCCTTGCAGACCTAAGTGGATGAATGCGGAGAAATGTAGTTGGGAAGCAGAGCTCCAGGGTCCGCAGAGCCAGGTTCCCGACTGGCTCTGCTACCTATCCCACCACCCCCCACAACCCCCAGCCACGAAGGGACAGCCGAGACCCAGGGACCGCAGTACTACTGCCCAGGCGCCACACGCAGCACAGCCAGAGCCATCCTCACCCTTCTTTCACACTTACCCATTCTCTCGCTCAAGTATGCCCATGCTCGCCCCGTGTAGTGTGACACTCAAACCCACACACATACTCTGCGGTTGTGCATTGAGGGCCAGCTTCCGCCCAGGGCCCAATGAAGGTTCTAGCCTGAGTAGTCCGCCAACCCCCCCTGCAACAGGCCCGAGCAGTTACCAGAGGGCGTCGGACCGCTAGGGCAGGCAGCGCCCCACCCGAGCAGGGGCAGCGCCCCAGGGGAGAGACACCCCTCCGGGCACAGGCAGGCACCCCCAGAGGGAGTCCCCCGGACGCAGGTTACCCAGGTCTCCACCCCCAGGTCCGCCCCCGCACACCGGCAGGGAGGCCCGCCTCCGGCTCTCCGGAGACAGGCACACGCCAACCCTCAAAATGGTCCCACCCCGGCACAGGGCCGCCGGTCCCAGCAGCCACCACACCCCCGCCGCAGGGGACCCCTGCGGCCAGCCCTGAGTCCACCAACCCGTTGTCCCGGTTCTTTAGGCAGGCAGGCACCACCAACCACCAGTCACCCCCCCACCACTGTGCCAGACATGACGCAGCACCCGAGCCCCACGCATCCTTACCTGGAAATGGAATCAATCAGAGTATAGTTTTGGTCATTGATTTGATGAAGCAGACAATGTGTCTAGGGTGGTGTAATCTAACAAGCTGTTCAAGTACTGAGTGATAATTAATTTTGTTTTTGTTTCCAGTACATGAGGATTTCTTTGCGACACAGAGGGCAGAAAGGAGTGTGTGTGATGAGTTTGTCTCTAGATCAAGCCCACTTAGATCTCCTAGAAGACAAAGTGCAGGGGCTGCTGGGATTGGACAGCTTAACTGGGTTGACAGGTGTTCACATACTCTTTGCCAAAATTGCTGCACAGGTGAGCATGACCAGAATGCATGTAGGAATCTATCTGCTGTGTTATCTGTACAGTGAGGGCAAATATTTGAGTTTGTGAGACCCATTTGGAACATCCTTTGTCCTGTATAGTGAGTTCTATGAAGAATTTTGTATTGTATTAGTTGTAAATTTGTATTTTTTGTCATTCTGAATAAATTAGAACATATGTTATTCCAGAATGTGTAATTAGTGGTGATATTGAGATCAGCTTCCCATTTAGAGATCGGAAGGCTCACTGTCTGGTCTACATTGGAAATTAAGATATAGATTTTGGATACTGTCCTTTTCCCTGATATATCAATAAATCGCTCTATTACTGGTGGTGGTTGCATGTGGATGGCAGTATTCTTACTTTTTGCATTAAGTATTGACTTTAGTTGTTGGTATTCTAAGAAATTGGCACTAGTGATTTCATAGTGAGACACTAGTTCTTCAAAAGAGGTAAACTTGTCTCTTGTGAAAACATGTTTCAGATGTGTTATCCCTTTGATATGCCAAGTTGGAAAGTGTATTGCCTTTTTGTTTTGTATGATGTCTGGATTGTTCCAGAGAGGTGTGTTTTGGCAAAGAGTAAGCGAAGACCCATTAATTTTAAGAAACTCCCACCAGGCTTGCAGAGATGCTTTTATGCTAATGTTCTGGTAACAACTATGATGTTTGATTTTGGTGCTGATAAAGGGCAGATCTGCAACTTTAATATTTCCACAAAATGTTTGTTCAATGTCTATCCAGGAGGAGTCTGCTGGCATGGATTTTATCCATTTGTGGACATGGTTCAGTCTATTGGCAAGAAAATAGTGGTGGAAGTTAGGTAGTTCTAGGCCGCCGCAGCGTCTGGATTTTTGAAGAGTTTTTAAACTAATTCGTGGTGGCTTGGTTTTCCACAAAAACTGTGAGATGTAGGAGTCTAATGTCTTAAACCACGCCTGGGCTGGCTGAGTTGGAATCATTGAAAATATGTAATTAATTTTTGGCAGGATCATCATTTTTATGGTGGCAATTCTTCCCATAAGTGAAATGGGTAAGGACTGCCATCTTTTGAGGTTGGCTTCTATTTGTTTTAATAGTGGATTGTAGTTTAGATCAATAAGCTCTGATAGCCTAGACGACAATTCAATGCCCAAGTATTTAATGTTTCCTGAATGGAGTGTGGTAGAGGAGATGTTAGTCACCTTAAGGTTAAGTGGTAGCACTATAGATTTGGTCCAGTTAATAGAGTACTCTGAAAGTCCTGAGAATTCATCTATGAGGCTGATAGTTGTAGGAAGAGACGTCTGTGGCTCAAGGAGAAACAGTAACACATCGTCAGCATATAAACTTATTTTATGATTTACTGATTTGGTCGATATTCCAGTAATTCCTTCATGCTGTCTTATTGCTGCGGCTAGAGGTTCAATAAATATTGCAAATAGTGATGGGGACAGTGGGCAGCCCTGTCTTGTCCCTCTATGCAGATTAAACCTTGGTGAGATCTGGTTGTTTGTTCTGACTGCAGCGTTTGCTGAGTTGTATAATATTTGGATCCAGTCTATGAATGTTTCCCCAATGCCGAATTTGTGCAGAGTGGCTAAAAGAAATTTCCAGTTTACTCTATCGAAAGCTTTTTCTGCATCTAAGGAGACGATGGCTGTCTCTAGTTTATGGATGGTGACATAATCAATTAAATTAATTAGTCTGTTCATATTGTTTGTTGACTGTCTACCTTTAATGAAGCCTGTTTGATCAGAGTGAATTATATATGGAGTGATTTTTTCTAGTCTTCTAGCAAGTGCTTTACACACTATTTTTAGATCTACATTTATTAGTGAAATTGGTCTATAACTCGATGGGAGTGTAGGGTCTTTCCCTGGTTTTTGGAGCAGGCTTATGAAGGCAGAATTCATATTTGTGGGTAATGAATGTTGTTGTTTAATTTCAGCTAACATTTTGTAAAAGCTGGGTGCCAGCATGGACCAGAACTCTTTATAAAATTCAGTTGGGAATCCATCTGGTCCTGGAGCTTTTTTATTGGGCATCTCCTGCAGAGCTTCATGTAGTTCTGCCAAAGATAACAATGAGTCTAGAGTTGTAGATTGTTCTTCATTTAGCTTTGGCAGTTCTAGTTTATTCAGAAACGCCTCTATGGCTGAGGTGGGTGGATCTATTTGGGACGTATATAACTCTTGGTAAAAGTTTTTAAAGGTATCATTTATTTCATGGGGATCACGAGTAATGTTGCCTACCTTATTAGTTATTGAATGGATGATTTGTTTCTCTTTATTATTTTTTAATTGGTTAGCTAGAAATTTACCACATTTATTAGCATGGTCAAAATTCTCCCAGCGTAATTGGTCTATCTGAAACTGAGTTTTGCAATCAATTATATTATTTAATTTCAGCTTTAGATTCTTTAGGTCTTCTAGGACATCATTGGTTGGAGAGGCTGCATATTTAATCTCTAGAGATTTTATTTTTTGCTCTAATTCTAATTCAAGTAACATGTCCTTTTTTTTCTTGTGTGATGAATATGAAATAATTCTACCGCGCATAACTGCCTTCCCAGTCTCCCAAAGAACACAGGGTGAGATTTCCGGTGTATCGTTGATTTCTATAAAGGTTTTCCATTCTCTCCTGACATAACTGATGAAGTCTTGATCATTGAGTAATGATGTATTAAACCTCCAATTCCTGGTTGATGGTGTGGCTGTCTTAATCATCGAAATGGACATTGGTGCATGATCACTGATTGTGATAGAGTGAATATTGGTGTCAGAGACATCTTGTAAGACTGAGTTATTTACTAAAATATAATCTATACGGGAGTGAGAGTGGTGAACTGGCGAGAAAAAGGTATATTCCCTGGATGTAGGATGAAGAGAACGCCATGTGTCACAGAGACCAAAGTCATCCATGTACTGTTTTAAGGTCTGTACTGATTGCCAGTTCCTGTTGCTCACAGCTTTGCTTAGCCTGTCCAACTCTGGGTTAAATACTAAATTAAAGTCCCCTCCTACTATAAGTTTGGAACCAGAGTGAGCAGACAGTGATGTGAAGAAGCTGTGAAAGAAAGAGGGGTCGTCAGCATTAGGGCCATACACATTAGCTATGCAATATTCAATGTTTCCTATCAAGATATTAATGATTATATATCTCCCTTCTGGATCTACAATGGTATCGTTATGCGTAAAGTTAATCTTTTATTTATCAGGATGGCGACCCCTCTTTGTTTAGAATTGTAACCGGCTAAGTAAGCATGTGGGAACTCTGCTGATGCCAGAGTGTAATTTATAATTTTGGGAATATGAGTTTCCTGTAGTAAAACAATGTCTGCTTGTAGGGTTTTCAAATGGTTAAATATTTTAAATCGTTTCTCCTTCTTATTGATTCCACGTACATTCCAAGTGACAATCTTCAGTGGTGTCATATCTTACCTGACTGCTGTGGATCACTAGTCTTGTGTGTATGTAGTGTGACAGACTTTAGGTGTGTGGCTAACCTTAAGTACCTGTGTATTCTGAGTTGTGTGTTATCTATGTATGTGCACGTGATTCCCCTGTGCAGTAGATGTTTGTGTGTGGCTGCTGGAGGGCTACATAGCTGGCTGACTACGTGGAAGAAGAATCGAGGAAAGAAGGATGTACACAGTGTGGAGTGAAAGTAGGTGAAGGAAAAAGAGTAAAGGGAAGGAAAATTAAAGTGAAAGGAAAGTGGGTGATTACGTATGGTGAGCGCTTTGCAAAGTGAGTGAGTGAGTGACATTAGAATGACAATAAACATTTATATGAAACATCTGCGAGAGAACGAGTTTGAATACTGGATGTAAAGTTATAACACATAGTTGCATTACATCTATTGTTTTTTTTTAACAAACCTTATACATTAAACCATTGTTTTTACATACCACCTGCTAGTACAGCCACGGAGTTGCTTCCCGGTCCCGGTAGAGCTCTCCGTTGACGTACAGTTTGTCGACGCTGATGACGGCCCTGCAGCCTTCTGCCATGAACCTCTTACGGATGGGGAACAGTCGGCGGCGGCGGTCGAGGATCTCCTTGGGGAACTGGTCGTTGACGCTGTAGTCGGTTCCCTTCAGCTGTCTGCCCCGGCTCTTAACCAGTTCCTTCTGCTTAAAGTCATGAAACTTGGCAACGATGGGTCGAGGACGCTGGCCATCCGGTCGTCTTCCTCCTAGTCTATGCGAACGGTGGAACGCCATCTTGTCGACAACTTCCGCTGGGATCTTCATCTGTTGTTTAATGAAGTTTTTAATTGTGGTTTCCGTGTTTTCCTCCGCCTGTTCTGGAATCCCCGAGAACACCAGGTTGTCCCTCATGCTGCGGGCCTGCAGATCGATGATACCTTCTTTTATTTTTTTATTTTCGGCCGCTAGCTGAGCGACATCCTCCGTCAGGGACTGCACCGTTCCTTTCAGGGCCTCGTTCTCGGTGGCGAGAGAAATCACCTGCTGCTGGCTAAATTCCAGGGAGTCGCGGAGGGCCATAAACTCTTTGTGGAGGAGTTCCACTAGCGCCAGACGTGCGTCGAAACTTGTTATTTTTTTTTCGATGGACTCCAGGATGTCCGTGATGTTTTTGTCCGCCGAGCTAGCTCCAGGTGACTCAGGTGAGTCAGACGGACGGGAACGCTTGTTTGGAGCCGTCTCCTTTTTCCCCATTACCAGACGCTCGAAGCACTCGTCGATGTACTCGAAACTTTCTTCGATGTTATCCAGAATGGTAGGGTGGTTGATTATTTTCCGAAAAATGAGGTAGTTATTTATTTAAATTGGCGGATAGTTTGTCGCGCTGTTGTTTACTACCGGTGTCGCGCCGCCTTGTTGAATTTCTCGTGCTGTTCTCGCAGAGTCTCGCGTTCTCTCACAGCATCGCGTCTCCTCACCCCCTGATTTCCTGCTGTACCACCCTATATTCTTGAATCAGGGACCCCCCCCCCCCCCCCCCCCCCCCCCACACACACACACACACACACACAGACAGAGCAGCCTGTTGCGTCACATCAACCGGCAAAGCAGCGTCAAGTTACTCGAAGACAAAGGCACCACAGGCCGGAAGTTACAGGTCTTTCAAATCTAAATCAGGGCACACGGAAAGCGATCATGCTGAATATGATTTAAATGACGGCTCCACAGGTTTGACTATAATACTGCGTCTGAGATTGAAAAATAAGCAGATGCAAGAATACAACAAAAACACCTGCTTATTTAATATAATATGATGATGATTGAGTTATTGCCTTACTGACATTAACAACTGTTAGATACGTTGATTTTTCTAAAGTAACCAAGGTGGGAAACATTGCCTCTGCCACGGCCGCCGGGGAAAGGATGCTTTTACTTTGAAGGAGGGGCCGGATGTGACCCTTTCGCGGCGCGCCTAGCTTGACAACGTGCCGAGCTGTCAGCGGAGCAGCCCAGCGGTGTCGACAGGCAGGGAAAGCCCTCAGACAGCGAGCACAGCGTCTCCAGCGCACACCGCCGCTCGCTCCCCGCTGGCCCCACACGGCTCTGCCTCTGCGTCCACACGGGCTCGTGAACTCCGCGAAGCCGCAGCGCTGCCCCGACCCTCCGCCGGACATGGCTGATGTGACTTCCAACGAGTCGTCCACCGCGGACGTCGCCAATCGGTTCGCGCGCAAGGGCGCCCTGAGGCAAAAGAACGTCCACGAAATCAAGAACCACAAATTCATAGCCAGGTTCTTCAAGCAGCCGACCTTCTGCAGCCACTGCACCGACTTCATCTGGTAAGCCCGCCGCCGCTCGCCTCCTCCACCTGGGCGCGCGACCGCCCGCCTGTTGCGCGTCGCGGACTTCAGCCTCGCGGGCTCCGCGCCGCGCCGCGCCGCGCCGCGCCGCGCCGCGCCGCGCCGCGCCGCTCATCCAGCGCAACTTCGGGCCAACTTTTACTCGCAAGCGCCGCCGCACATGGGATGCGCCCTTTCCCCCCCAGTGGAGCGAGGCAACATGGGCGATCGCAGGTCCTCGGGGTTGTCTCTGGTTTATTTCAGTCCAGGGAATCCCAGTTCGTCCAGATTTGACCCAGGCAGTCCCGAAATGGGAGGAGTCACGCTGTTGATGTTATTAGCGCAGCACTGAATATAATTACAGACTTGCATCATGTGCACTCGCAGTTCCACGATTATGGGTTTATATCCCGTTTGTGTCATGGAAAGGATCTTGTGCTTGTCATGTGGCTGAAGGAATAGGCCAGAATCCCTCTAACCTGAACTTGAACTGTGATCATCCACCAGTATCAGTCGTGGCAGGAAACTAAACTCCAGCTGTTTAAAGTCCATTTTTCTAGCCGTTGCCCCTGATTGACACATTGGTGCTGTGCTGATATGGAGAGTGGAGCTGGCTGAAGTCCCTGGATGGCTTCCGCGCGACACTTACCTGAGATATGAAGGCTTTCCACTTAAATCCACTGTGTGGTGGGGGCTGTGGGGGCTGAACAGGCTTCGCCGCCTCACGTGAGGGATGTAAACTTGCAGCCGCAGTCTGCTGTCTGGCGGATGGGAGTGGGATGTCAGACCTTTCATTGCCAGCGGCCTTTAACATTTCTGCACCAGAACCTGCGCCCAGTCTGTTCTGAAAGCTACAAACAAACCACTTGTTGATTATTAAGGTTTGTTTAGAGCCTGTATATTCAGGTTCATGAGGACCGGTTACTGCCTGTTATCATATAACATCCAAATAGCTGCACTCATGCTTATAATGCTATTATTGCATATTCACAGGTGGTTCTGACGGGTTCTTGGCTGCACTGTCGCCTTCCCCCATAGGATGAGGAACATGGTGCATGAGGACTGTGCTCTTTGAAATCATAAAGGGTGTTTCCTAAGCTGCTGATGTGACGTAGGGAGCACAGTACGCTCTTGTTTGTCCAATGGGTCATGTAGCGAAGCGTCAACATTTGGGTTTAATGACACCAAGGAGCGCCTTCAAGCGTGAAACACACAAAGTTGTCCACACACTTTTGGTTGTGTTATGTTCTGTTGCTTTGGTTGAGGAGAATAAATAATTAATAGGTTTGTCATTTAAACGTGTAGGAGCAGTCCTGTTGTTCAGTAATGCAACACCTTGTCTCTCTGGATTTGTTGTTTAATGCTTCTCCGTATAGAATAATGAAAACATTTGATTGACTTAACAACTATTTAATGCAACCTTTTCTCTTTCACAGGGGATTTGGAAAACAAGGATTCCAGTGCCAAGGTAAATAAAAACTGACCAACACCTGAGTAACACTTTTTAAAGCCCCTCTAGAGGGAAATGTGAAAAAAAAGAGGTGCTTCAAGCAGCTTAATGCATGATGAAAGTGTGTGTGTGTTTGTGTGTGTGTGTGTGTGTGTGTGTGTGTGTGTGTGTGTGTGTGTGTTTGTGTGTTTGTGTGTGTGTGTACTATTTTGCTACTTGACATAATTTGTTTACCCACAACGAGTGTCCCTGTGGTCAAATCATTAGAAACCTGTTCCAAATGTCAAACCTCCAGTAGAACCTCTACCTCCAGTGCTTCTTTTGATATCAGCACTGCTGTTCATGGTCTATGAGGGTTCTCTGAGTGATGCTTCTGCTCAGAACCGTCAACCAGTCTGGCAAAAAGGAAGTAAGTTGAGGCAAAAAGCGGAAGTTGAGGGAAAAAGGAAGGACAGGTGTTTTAGAGAGCAGGTGGAACAGAACGGGAAAATAAGAAGAAGCAGCGACTGTGCAAAGATGCTCACATGGAAGGTGGAGTCGCTATTAACCGGCCGGTGTCAGCTCCTCGCAACTCTCAGGATTCCTCATCTAATGTGGAAACTCCTGGACTTGCCAAAGTTTGACTCTCTGTAAGTGCCCAGGTAACAGTGCGGGTTCATTCTCATTCAGTTATAGATACTTTAATTTGGTCTCAGCGTGTTTATCAAAACTCAGTCTTCTGTATTTTCAGGTGCTTAGAACAAGGGGATGGTTTCTCCATTCAGTTCTATATGACGCTGAATCATAGAAAATGTAAATAACTGTAAATCAAATGAACAGCCTTGCATTTTGTAAAGTGTCATAAACACACACACACACACACACTTTCCCTATATGATATATGCAAAAGCAGATTGGATTGGGAAGATGAATACCATAATTTTAACAGGATAATTATTTGTCATCCTAAGCAAGTGTGACAGTAGCGTTGAAACACTGGCAGTATGACATTTAATGACTGGATTAGAATCTGTCCTCCCGACAGATTTCTGCTCGCAGAGCTGTTGAGCAGAAGATAAACACTTCTCCATGCAAGCCGTTTGATCCCAATGATTCAGAAGCTCCTCTCTCAGGAGCGTCAGAGTGAGTAAGACGCGCAGAGGTCTTCACTGAGGCATTACTCATGACACTAATACATTAGATGCTTCATAGCGCCTCGTCTGCCGGCGCCTTTGTCCGGGAGGCGTCCGCGTAAAAGCACACGCGCATTAACCTGTGTGCGCGCGTTAATCCATCCACTCGCCCTCGTCTGCGGCCTCCAGCGCGGGGGTGGGAGGCCGCGTGCTCCCCAGCCCGCCACCGCTCGCTCCCACTCGGGGCGACAGCGGCCCCGTCAATGAGTCAGTTCAAGGTGTCGGAGCGTTGACGGCTTCACATGTTTTTGCATGACCGCACACCATCAGGGCCGATGGTGCCGTCGGCGTTTGGCAAAAAACAAGCTTATCGTGCGCAAACAGCCCTCTGGAGACGTTTTTGTCACCTGCACCTCTGGAAGTCCTGGCCTCTCCCTTTTCTTCTGTCATAAAACCACGCGTGACCTGGTAAATAAATAATACCCGACGCCGATTGGTTCCTCGAAGAGCGAAAGGTCCCTCCTTTATAATATCTGCTTAGCCATCAATTATTAAACCTCCGCGCCCATAAAACCAGGGCGAGGGCCTCCAGCGGCGCCGGACGGGGGAGCCTCGCAGTCACCACTTGGAAATGACAGAGTGACGAGCGGGACGGTGGCATTTCTGTAACAAGAGTGACATTTTATTTTCAGTCCTGCAAATGTCCCCTCCGAGAATAGTGTGCGCCGCGCTGCATTGACACAGCACAGCGCCCGCTAATGATGCTTCCTGACTCAGGTCGACGGGGTCAGAGTTAGTTCATGGGATGTGATAGAGCAAATGCACATATGTTAAATAATGTGTATGCTGTTGACCCGTCCGCACCTACTGTGTCTGGGCTCGAGGCTTGTTTGGAAGCATCATATTCGCTTCAGGGAGCTAATATCGACAAGCCTGGGCTATTAATGTAGTTGACTGACAGCCCGTTGCATTTCATAATGGCTACTTCATCATTATGACACGCACGGGGATGAGAATGGACTGTATTACATCACTGAAATAGTTTGTAGTGTTGCATGTTTGCAGTCGCTGGGGTTTATTGAGTGCGTGTTAATCCATATATCCATGATGGCGGGGGTTTTGTTTGTGCGCTCTCACTTTCGATTTACTGCTGTTATAGCATGCGGAGTTCCGAGAAGCCGGACCAGCTGATCTCGAATATGTGATGAGAAGCATCGAGACGCCGGTTCGTCAGCCAATGGAACATAAACGTGCAACTGCAAGGAATTATAATTTTAGCTTTTAGTAGAAAATACCATAATGTGGGCGGTTTTGGCTCCTCGGGTGTGAATGTTTGCTGTAGTTTCCTTTAATAGTAAATGTAATATCTTTGTTTTGGGGGCTTTTGTTGAGACAAACATACAGCAAATCAAGCACAATTGTGTCATTCTCATATGTTTAGACCAAATCACTCATTTATTGAGTTAAAAAAAGGCTGTTTCGATGGAATCACATTCACATCACAGTTTATTCTAATTTTATTGCTACAAAGAACATTTATACTATATTGCATGTTTGCACCCTTCTCTATCTGTGGGCAGGGGAGTTTCTCATTTGGCTCGTTGCTCATTGTTTATGATGAACAGATTCATAATTATCCGGAGCTTTTGTCTCTTTTCACAGCTCTTTTTGGGTCAAGTGCCTTCTTCAAGCACATTCAATCCTTGCTCCAGTTGTTTAACGGCCGATATCGGCCGATGGAGACGAGGCTCTTCCACGGTGAAACATGCGCGGGCCCGGGAGGCGACAGCAGCGTGGACCGTTCCACCTGTAACCAGCCCGGCGCTGCTCATTTGATACCCGCTAGCCTTGTTTGATGTGCCACATCAAACAGCGATGGTGTCGAACCAATGATAACTAATACAAACGCTGAATCCCACTGGTGCGCAGCAGCTTCATTAGCCTCCCGCTGCGCATTGTTTGGACAGCGCTCAGTGCATCCTTGTGCACATCCGCGACGGTGTCCTCCCCGCCACGCTTCTGTTGACACTGCGGGGAACGGTAACCTCCCCGAACGTCCGTGTTCGCGCCCTGCGTGAGCTGTGTTTCTGCTGCGTCGCGGTGCTGCAGGCTGAGCGCTGCCAGAAGGCGGACGGCGCGTCAGAAAAGCAGAAACCCGGCCCAGAGGGAGAACGCACGCGCGGATTGACCCGCGTAACGTATAATCACGACTGCAGAGAGCAGGAGAAGATGCGGGGTTTAAATGCGCCGCTGCTTTGTGATTTATACACACGGATACACTGGTTTCGGCTTTTATTTCTCCTGCGGGCTCATAATAAAATCCATCTTTTCATGAGTGACGTACACGTTCGGCCTAGTAATATGTAAAATGCTTCAAATTAGATGGATTTTGCTCATTTTCCCTCCGGTTTTCTCTCAGTAGTGTGTTTTTTATTTACCCACATGAGCACGATACGGTGATGCGAGCTTTAAAAAACAAGGCCGGAGACAAACATGCCTTTTTTCAAAGTCACAAAGGCCGCATTTACTTCACTGCTGAGGTTCTCATGAGCCTCTGTCTCCCTCACACCTGTCAAACCGCAGACGACTCTCCTGCATCTGCCGCTTTATCTCCGCCGCCTTAGTGGCCGAGCCTTTGTCTGAGCCGTCATCTCTGTCCTCTCCCCCTCCGCTGTAAACCTCTGTACAAAGACTTAAATTCGTTGCTGACAGCTTTGATGCCGGCAGCTGAATCTCGTGGACTGCCGGCTGTTCCTTCTCTTTTCATCTCTGCCCATTCGTTTGTTTCCGTCATCTTTCATTAATTGAACGTGCAACTAGAAAACGGCCCCTTTTGCGCACACACACGCACACACACACACACACACACACACACACACACACACACACACACACACACACACACACACACACACACACACACACACACACACACACACACACACACACACACACAAGACATTAGTGGTCTCCTTCCTTCTCATGACGTTAAATGCAAGGCCACGCTCAGGGTTAAAATGTTCCAGCATCATCTTTGACGCTGTTCCGGCCCAAAGTCAAAGTCAGACATGGACATACGGGTCTGGGGGTTGTTTGAGCGGAGCAGAGATGAGGCGTTGTGCTGTACAGTGCGTGTGTGTGTTTATGAGACAACTATGGAAGGGTGCAGAGTTCAGCACACGCTATATTTAGAGGCGCTCCTCGGTCCCCTGAAGAGATACAGCGCTATGCATGAAGCTGGTTCTGTTTACAGCAGCACACATGGCCTGTCTTTTCAGATGGCCACTGGCTTTTGGAACTTGTTGAGCTGTTTTTTCTTTGTTTTTCTTTTCATTTCAGCAAACTAACCCACACTAAATTCCATCTTGCACAGATTTACAGAAGTGCCTGTTGTTCCGTACACTTAGCATTTTGTTTGACAAAAGTCATAATTTAAGCAGCAATATGCAACTTGATCTTGAGCTTTGAGACTTGACCTCTGCCAGGCCTGCATCTCCCTGCTCTGCTACGCAGCATCTGCTGCTTTTACTGCACCTCACCCACCAACTGACCGGAGGAAAGCAGCCTTAGGTGCCTACAGATTGATTAAAGCAGTTTGAACTGTGAGCTAGTGGTGTGGTTTGGAATTAAACAGAACTTCTGGCCTCAGACAAAGCTGAGCTGTAGATTTGCATTTGAATCAAAGCCTTGTAGAGCAAACACCCGTATCAGCCATAAATACCACTGTATCAATATTGGTGTGGTCACTTTGAAATGTGTGGAAAACATTCCTTGGACCATGATTGGCATTTGACTTGTCCACTCCTCCCAGTGCCTGTAAAGTGACACAAGTAGAGATACAGCTCTTAGACTATTATAACTACCGCTGCTGTGGTAAATCCCTGGCAATAAAACCGCTTAGTCCTAAAGCTTCCCCAGCTGTAAAAGGCTCACCACCCTGCACCCTGAATTCATGGTCACTATAGCTACTTTCTATTGACTCCAGTGCACAAGCCGTCTGATCAAAAGGCCATAAATACATTGAACCCTTTTCTTACACTCCTTTAAGTGGCGGTGCAGGCATATTACGTTGCGGGTCGTAGATATCCCACCAGCAGGTTCTGTCAAAGATGAGCAGCAGCCAAAGCGGCTGTGACGCGATTACTCTCAGGAACCTCATTAACCAAGCGCTCCTCATTCTGGCTCTGCCTGGTCAGCGCTCATTAGGCCTTCAGCTGGAGACAGCGGTAAATCGTCGGGTAATAACGGACGTGGGGGGGGGCGTCGTTAACCTACAACTATAAGTGCGTTTAAGTGGATGTAGAGCGTTTTGTTCCCAGGGTAATTGCGGAAATCGCAGCAAGCGCGATGAGCGTTGGGTTGGAGCCGTTTCCCCGCGGCGATGCGCGGGACGCAGCCGGATGGAGGCGGCCATGACAGGGGTGCCCCGACTGAATGGCTCCACAGTTACCTGCTATGCTGCTTCGACCGCAGGAAGGGCGAAGGCCAAATGGATGAACTGCGTTTTGTGTGTGGGCGTCCCGTTATTTTGGATCGCGTTTCACGCTGTTAATTACAAGCATGAATCTGCACCAGAGGGCTGATTAACTGTGAAGCGCTCCACAGGCGATAACGTTGATCTTAGTGTGGTTGTTGCTCAAGAGCATGTAGAGTGTTCGTGTGTTGCCTTTGACCAACTTTATTGTCCAGTTATGAAATAGACCATATAACCGCAATCAGTCGCTTTGAAGCTGGATGCTCAAAACATTACCCATAACTCTAATGCTTTTGACACACGAAGCAGCAAAGGAAAAAACAAAGACGAAGATTACCTTCTGTGCTCCCAGGACCTGGACGACGCGGTGATGCAGATCTTTCTCGCCTCTTAGCACAGGACGTCTGACTCGCGGGGGGGGGGGGCGCGTCCTCCGACACCTGCACGTCGTGAGATAATGGAGCCCGGTTCTGTCACGATGAAACCCAATCTGTTTCACAGCTCGATAAGGGGATTTTTGAGCGGGAAGGGGACGGAGCGAGCGGCCCCAGGTGGGAGCACATCTGTGTCCCTGTAGTCACGCTGAAGTCACATCAGCTTTTAATAATCAGGCTTTTCATGCAGGAGACGCAGACACATGTTAGAGTCATTTGGAAATGAAACGCGCCTCACCTTCTGTTTTACTGGTGTGACCCCTAAGTCATATCCTGTGTGCTTTGGAGCTTGTTCCGGGGTCTTTCCTCACATGTTTATTTTTTGTGGCGCTGTGTTCGCGCCTTCGTTGAGCGGCGAGCAGCTCCGTGTTGTGGCGTCTGCTCTGTGTTTGCTTCTCCTGGAGGAGGAAGTGTTTGGCAGCTCGGTCCTAATGGAATCAGGTTGAGAGCGTGCAGATGCAGCGTGGAAAGCCAAGTCTCATAGTCTCAGTTACATAGTGCTTCCTCCCTTGGCTTGTCATGTTATAGTTGATATTTATTGTTGCTAGTTTGACCGGGCTTCAGTAAAATACATATATTTCTCATGGGAAGATAATTCCTATTTCATTTTATATTTTTATGGCTGTAAAATATGGGGGAACCATAAACGCATCGTAGAATGAGACTTATTATTATGATTCTCAGGCCTGAGATGGATTGGAGTCATTTAGCAGCAAGTCATCAGCCTGTGTACTGTACAGGATAATGCGGCACAACTGTTTTGCATTTGCTTCTCTTCGCTAAGTTGCTTTCGCTACCCACACACATGCACCAGAGTTTCAGAGCTGTCTGGGTGTCGCTGGCAGTCGCGGACGTGTAGGAGCATAACTCAATCTGAGGCAAACTCGGGACGAATCAAAATGGCAGCGCGGTTACTCAGAGTCACGAGTGCTACCGGCTGAAACATCAACACAGGTTATGTCTGCGAGGACACAACCCGAAGGCACCCATTTGCGGTGGTTTTGATATTAAACGGACCTGGTGGGAGTCATAATGAAGGTTCAGTTCATTCATTTAGATGGGGAAAGCTGCATCTATGGTTTTAGTTTTAAATCCACTTTCGGGTAGTTGACGGCTATGTTTCGCGGGGGGACTTGGCGTCATGGTTACCTAACGTGAGCTTAACAGTGGCTTTTACGTCGTCAAACACTCATTCTGCCCTTTGTTGGAGTTTTCATTTTCTTGTAGTGAGCCCTCTGGCTGGGATTAACGTTTGGGCCTGATGTGAAGAGGAGGGAACAATCGTCCCCTGCACTTCTGAACTGATGAGGTAACATCAACGCCTTAGGAAGCCTACGTCGGTGCGATGGGCTGCTGCTCCGGCTGCAGCCGGGCTGTCCTACACGTAGCACAGACATCACGTTAGGAGGGTACAACCTTTAGCGGTGTTTTACATCCTTGACCGGTGACCGTGTGATGAGGTGTGCTCAGATCGTAGCGCTTCTCATGACTGTGAACTATTCCTGCAGGTGGGATATTAATAGAATTAATCAGGTTTAAAAGGCGACCTTGACATGAAGATAATCAAAGGTGGAGAAGCTGTTCAATGCCCCATCTACATCACAAACGTATCTTGATTAAACACACCCAGAGCTTTTACGTTCTTCCTCTGTAACTTGACCAACCCCCTCTTTGGTACATTACACTGCGGCTCATGGATTACAGGCCACAGAATAATCCAGAGGATCATTGGGGAATATCGTCGGCATCATCAACAGTAGTTACAGACGCTAAGCACATACGAGCATGTGCTCAGTCCATCCTGTGGGTTCAGGTTGTTCCTTCACCAGGAAGTACCTCCCCTGAAAAAAAGTTGTTAGTTTGTTTTGTGCTGTAGTTAATTGAACCCCAGTGGCCAGTAGTTGCAAAGGAGGAAGTAAAAGGTGGGTAAAGAGCAACAGTCTGGACACAAACATCTATTCCATAACCAAGCTAATTTTGTGCCTACATCCCTGATTAATGATCTTAACTGTGTGACTGTAACTACTAAGATGGTGATGTAGTGCATCTTGCTGCAAACATGTATATTACATAACTGGAGGACTCGCTGAAATGCAGGGAGGCTTATTGACACACATAAGCTCACGCACTTCATGTGGGCCTGTATGTCAACATCTGCTCGCACAAAGTGGAGCGATGGCTGTCAACATAATCAACTTAATACACGAGAGATTTTAATACACGACTTTACGTGTTGACGGTTGAGAGATGAGCAGCACATGATGTCTTTCTGCATTGGAGGTCCAGCTTATTATTGTTGCGGTCAAGTAACAGTGGTTCTCATGACATTGATGAAATGAAATAGAAATCGAAGCGGGGAGTGTGTGATTGGCTTTATACAGGCTGGATTTTAATCAGCTCCACACAACCATAGACAAAACATAATTAAGTTTGTATTTTTAACACAGGAAGTAAATATTTAGCTTAAGAGGAAGATCTTTCTTTCTTTCTTTCTTTCTTTCTTTCTTTCTTTCTTTCTTTCTTTCTTTCTTTCTTTCTTTCTTTCTTTCTTTCTTTCTTTCTTTCTTTCTTTCTTTCTTTCTTTCTTTCTGTCCTTCCTTCCTTCCTTCCTTCCTTCCTTCCTTCCTTCCTTCCTTCCTTCCTTCCTTCCTTCCTTCCTTCCTTTTGTTACTTTACCCTTTACTCCTCACAATTTGTACTACTCACTGAAACTGCACTAATTTGACCGCCAACATATCAAAGCTTTGCAAAACCCTGCAGTGGAAGGACCCACACCACAGTTACCAATTATACCACATTTTAATGAGCGCCGTTGCAGGGTGAGCGCAGCGTTACATAAGCTATGATCCATACCAAGTCACGGCAGGATAAATGGGTGAATTCACTAAAGTGCAGCTTTACTGGACAGAAAACTCCCTCACTCCACCGCTTTATCCTGGAAGGGGCCTGACGTGGCGGAGCCGCTCCCAGCTGTCAGTCGGTGGAGAGGAGGGGTTCGCCTTCTCACGACGCTGTGTTTTAGCCCTGCTGGGTTTAGTTCCCCTCCCGCTGGAGGGCCAGCGTGACGCTAACTCTGGCTCCTCTTTTAGCCGATGGCTGCCAGGCCATTTATTTACAACTGTTTTACTTTTCCTGCCTGTATGTTTATCTGTCTCCTGTCATTCTGTTTATGCAGATCATTCATAATCATAGCTTTGTGATTCAGAGGTAACACTCGTGGAGAGCAAAACAAGATTCGTGCTAATGCTTCCAGCTCGATGAATAATTGAGTTTCTGTGGCTCTTCAGCGTTGACGTTATGGTTGGGACGGGTCCTTCCAGTATCTGCGTAATGTTATGGCAGTGAACACAGTCTTTGTGCCAACCTATGCACTCAGATGGTTCGGTATGTAAGTGAAGTGAAGTATGTTTTGATGCTTTCACTTTAGGCCCCAGGGTAAAATCGAAGCTGATTTGTTGTTTGTTTAATTTCATTCAGGACGCATCTCATCCATTAAGACATTAGTGGTTAGTCATTATCATAATTATGCCGCAGAGGACAAGAACAAAATACACCAATCAAACGCTACGGAGAAGCATTTGGATCTAAAGTCACAGATTGGAGTGAATATAACTGTAAAAAACTTGCAAATCTTGCATATTTTCCAAAATCCTTAATTATAATCGTGAATAGAGTATTTACTGACAGTGGAGCCCGATTCAGCAGAAAAACATCCAGCTGCGTTGCTGCTGGTGACCTGACTACCTCTCAGGGAATGACGTAGTTAGTGTAATGTTAGTGGGAAACAGTGAATCAGTAGACATAGCTTTTCCAAGAGACGTGAAGTCAACGTAATAAAAGGTTTACCTTCCAGAGGTGCACACCACTTTGTGTACAGAGCAGAATGCTTTTAAAACGCAGAGTGTTTGCTTAATCCATTGGGAGGTGCAGCACCGAACATTACCAAGGATTAGAGAGGGATATTACTGTCTGAATGCATTAGAGGTGTATTAGATAGCTCCGTGATGGAGCACAGACTAATGTACCAGACTCTGAATTACAGCATAATCTGCATTTAATTGCCCTGAGTTTTGTTGCGATAATGATATTATCTAATGGAAGAGCTCTGTCCGAGGAACAAAAGGCAGGGAAATGGAACAGAGCCACAGTTGCAGGCTGGTAAATGGTGACCTCGGCTACACAAAGATCACATCTACTGACGTACAAGAATGCACAGACTAGAATGTGCGCTTGTAATCGATGCCTCGCCCTCCAGCCCAACACATTGGGTGAATTTCCCATTTGTCCAGTACTGGGTTGATACCTCAGCGTAGGAGAGACAGTTTTGTACCTTCTGCTGGGTATTTGGCCACAGTGGAAGGAAAAGGAATTTGGCAGTAAAAGTGAAATGTTGTCTGGAGAGGGGATTGTGTGCAGAGAGCCATTTGTAGTGGAAATCAGAAGCAGGGAACCTGTCAGGAGGCGCGACAAGCTGCCCGGTGCCGCTCGGAATAAAAAAAAGGCTCAGCTCGAGCATCGCTGGGCTTCATTTCTGATAACGAGGTTGAGTTGCACTTCAGACTCAGACTCAGTAGCATCCTTACTCATTTCTGAGTTAGGATGTTTGCTTCAATTTTAAACCTGTCCTGGTGATAAATGCAAGGAGAATTTCTTTTATTTATTTATTATCTTACTTTTACTGTTGCGATGTCACGACAGGAAATTCCATTATGTTCTATTAAGGGAGAAGTGAAATGTTAGACATGCTTGTGTTTTTGTTTTGTTTTTATAGGCTTCAGCTTCAGTTCACAAGCTGTGGTCATGTGCCGATACAAATGCACAGTGTGGATATTAAGCCTGTTGTGATTGAGGCCCTTTGTCTGTGTGCATTTTACGTGCCTTCCAGCTATTGTTGCCACTTGCAGATGCTTCCTGATTCTTAGTCAAATACCATATGTGCCGCTGATGTACTGATAAGCTAGAAAGGAACTACAATTAAACGGTCCTTGTGTCTGCATTTGCACATTCGGGCCTGATACCGTCTTTAAACTCTGATTTGAACACGTGCCTTATCTTCTGCTTTTAATCCGGAAACCCGTCCTTCCTTCACGCCTCACCTGAGAGATTAGTCTCCGTGAACGTCGCAGTCCATCAGCGCTTGGTGCTGGAGGTGTCGGTTTGCCTCAGGCCCCTCGCGTCTTTCATTAAAGATCACGAGCCACACTCACTTTGAAGAGTGAGACTGAATTTTTGCCGTCGATACCTGCCATCCTCCACTGGACGTCAAGTAGGTCAAGCAAAAAGTCTTCTCTGGAGAATAAAGCGGTTCAGCCTCCGACTGTGGTGCGGATTGGTTAAACACTCACTCTGAGAAGGAAGCCCCAACGCTACTCACACTGCTGATTGATTTTTACTGCAGTTGTTTGGAGCCCTTGAGAAGAGGATACTGTAAAAATGTGAACCAACACAGTAAATGATTAAACTTCAGTTAATGATCTAAGTCTTTAAACCACGAGAGAAGTCCACATGTCCATGCAACATTTATGATGTGAACCTGTAAAAACACAAATCACATCCTCTTTGCACCACTACAGTTTAACACAGCTCTCACTGGCTTTTGCACCCAACATAATTTTTTTTTACATTTATTGTGTATAAGCAGTCCACTCCTTTTCTAAAATGTTTCCATTAATACAGCACTTAAATTTATTTATTTAATCGTGCCACAGAAGTGCTTCACAATCCATTTTCAAGACAAGATAAGAGCTAAGTGACTTTAAGCTGATGTGATATAACATCATATTGTTCATTATAACATCATAACAAACAATAAAAATGCTGCCTGAAAATACACTTATATAGGAATAATAAGAAAGTTCTTTCTGTGTTCTGTACCTTCATTATTATTCAACACAGATTTAAACAGTTGACTCTGGTATAAACCTTAGTATGTGACAGCGAGGACAGTTGGCTGTCAGCTGCCACGAAAATGGACAAGGTGCCAAGTGTATAGAAAAATACGTGGCAGAGGGAATTTCATCAACAGGAAGCGCCTTCTACGCAACCATTGATTTGTTGCGGGAAGATCGTTGATGTCAGAAATCCGTCATATTTCAACGATCAGGAATACGCTTACTTCACAAATTCCAAATGTTCAAACCTATTTTAAACTAATCACTATTCCTGTGATATGTAAAGATTTACTAAATATATTACTGCATATTAAGCCACTCTATGATCATGTGAACGGGACTAGACGAGACACCTACAGGGAGGCGGGGCCACTGGCTGTTATCCACACCGTGAGCCAGCACCTGACATTTGGCCTTTAGCCGTGAGACATGCGAGATGCGCAGTCTGAAGGCGTCATGAGTCATGCGTGTTCCTGTCATGGACTCGGACCCGTTCACGTGTGTCTCGTCTGGCTCCCTGCGTGGAGTGGGCAGCTGTGTGGCGGCCTCCGCTTGTTACTGGCTGTCTGCATGACTGTATAAACCCTGCGTATAATCCACACTGCTGTGGATTAAATCCGATGGGATGCATTGTTGTCGCCGGGCTAGTAGACGCGTAGTTAATGAGTGTTTTATAATAAAAGTGCAGTGTGTTATTGAGGCTGCAGACAGCAGGGACCGTGCAGGCCGACAGGCTAACAAGCTTTGTACAGTGGCCAAGGGGAGTGTGTCCAAACTGGAGCAGATACAAAGTTTGTTCTGTTGTATAATCCTGCTCCAGCAGCAGCAACATCATCCAAAGTGAGGTGATTAACTGTAGCTTAAATGGAACCTCACACTAATAAGTAGAGATTTTAGATTTATTGTGCAACCGGTTTGTTCTATGTCTGACCTTTACCCGAACTTTGTCTTTAATTATACAGGTTATGGGCTGTAACAGGTCCTTCAGGCTGCTGACATGACGCAACTGTAGCTACGTAGTAATTCAGTCCTGTCTGAAACAGACTGGTTCAAACAGGACAGGAAGTTGAGTCAAAAAGGCTGGTTGACGTTTTGTAAGGGCAGTGACAGCAGATACATTATCATTACATGCAAAACCTCCTCCAGTTGTAGTTATGTTTGCATTTCCTTAGGCCAACCAAAACAGCCCAAATCTTTGAAATCTCTCCATGTCATTCTCTGCCCTCTGCTTTTCTGTCTCAGCCGAGCCTGCAATGAACGGGAGCAATTCACGAAATGCCTTGAATTTTCGAGCGATCTCACCTTTCTTTAGACGTGATTCTTCACCATCACGTACGCGCAAATGACCCGTCGCGATAACGGATCACTGCGCACGCGGCTCAGAGCCGTGACCTAATAATAACCCTCATAATTGTATTTTCTGCAAATCGTCGGTCTGTGAGGAATCAGAACTCACGACTTGTTCCTTCGGCTCTAACACCCACAGCATTTCAAGCATTTCATCCCCTGATAATTTACTGACGTGAGAATTAAAACAGAATAAAACTTCTGCTGCATGTTTATATGAGCCAGGAGCTAATAAATCCTGCCCTGTTGGCCTCTTTGGATTCTCCACCGTCTCTTCATTCCAGCGTGTCATTCATCCATCACGCCCCCATCTGAGCTCCTTATCATAGTGAGACCTATTAGTCAAACACACCCCCGGCTCTAAAGTGAGCTCTTGAAGCAGCGTCTTGAGCTGCAGCACCAATTGGACCAACGCTCATTCATTCTTAGGCAAATAGCCTTTTCATTCAGGGGCAGACAGAGCCCATATATGATTAAAGTTGTTACAGCGGCGGATCGGGAAGATTGCGCTCACTGCAGCCGTGAATCCCGTATCCGAGAGCAACACTGCTCGAGCGAAGCGGTCGCGTGCATGTGGAATGCTTTGTTGTCAGACGTGTTACACGTGAGCGCCAGTCATTATGAACCCTTCCGCTTCTCCTGTACATCCATTCATTTCCTCTCAGGCTCTCTGGTGGCTCTATAGCTGCCTAGTCAGCGGTTCCTCCTTACGTAAACACTCCTGCAGCTATTGTCTCTTGACGTCATCGACCTATAGCTCGTACTCGGCCTTTGTTCACTTGCTGCACACACGCAGTCATAGATTGGCAGCCACTGTGGAGCGTTTGCGCTCATGCTGCTGCTTCTAGTCCTGCACCTTAATACTGAGACTGAGCCTTTCTTCCTGCCCAGGGGCGCCTAGGGATGAGTGGCACATAATGCAGTAAAATGGAAGATGAATAAAGCAGCGGCATTGTCCTGTCAGAGCTTTGGCCTTTCCCCAGGAGTCTTTGCCCTAGAAATTATCTGATGTATTGTGAGGCTTTAATGGTGCGTCTCCCTTTAGAAATGAGGAGGTGATCCTCATGTGCAGTCTGAGAAGCAGTGGGAGCAGGAAAAGGTCAGGGTACAGTGACTAATGCAGTTGAATAGCTTACTGGTGTACACTTAGTGCCAAATCATCTAAGACGTTCATTACAATATTTAATATTATTTTGAGGCAAGAGTTCAGGATGTTGAGTGGATGGGGACGGTTTGGAACTGCGGTAGTGAGCTGGTTTCTCTGGCGAGGCGAGGTGACAGCCAGCAGGAGGTCCTCTTTCTCGCCGTGCGCTAATTTTAGTACGGCAACCCTCATTCTTCTCTTACGCCCCACGGTCGCACCACTGGGGTGGCGGTTGCGACTGCGATGCGCCGCCGCCGCCGCCGCCGCGTGTGAGACAATGAGAGACGCAAGTGGTATGCACTGAATGTGCACGCGCAGGGTGTGAAATCATGGCTGGCTGAAGAGGCCATTGTGGCTCCGGCTGTTGACATGCTTCACAGCTGGCGTAATCGTTTTTAATAATAAGCCCTACTGCATGTGTCGCGAACATGAATCAGCATTAACGAGCGCCGCGTCACCTCACTCACCTGCAGTGACCAGCGCTGTGAATGACTCCTGCCTCTGCGGTGCGTAACTGCATTCAGTCCCATTCGAAGCTGTGCTCAGTCATGTTCTAACACAACAACTATTATTTATAGAGCTATTAATAATGATTAATAACTCGTGATGCAAATGTTCTGCACAGTCTGCGCAATCTGCAGCATGTAAACAACTGTTATGAGTCAACTACAGTAAAGGAGAAAGAATATTGAACTTCAGCCCGCTATCAACAGTCCAAACAACAACGGGCAGGAGCTGGTGAATGGACCTCATGGTTCTAGTTGGATGAACCACAGAGTCATAAAAATGTACCAGAATGCCCAAATAGTGGATTTTGCATGTGCTGAGACCTTTAAAGTCAAAGCAATCACAAAATGCTCCCTTTTGAATTGTATCTGTTTTAAATGTAAATTCAGCTCTTTCTATTTGCGAGCGTCCCAGTTCAAAGTGATGCAGCGCCTGGCCCTCCTCAAGGCCTCGTTGATTTGACCCAGGCGCCGAAGCGCTTGGCAGCTGGATTACGCCCATTTCCTGCCGTGTTATCTGTTGCTGCTTCCTTTGCACCCTATTGCTGCATCCTGCGCTCCCATTATTGGCCGTTGCTGTCGGTGACAGGAGGATATGGGTGACGGCGGCTTGGGTTCGCGTCAGCCGTGTGTCAGATCGAAAACTATCACATCAAAACAATGTGGATGAAACCCATGGCAGCATATTTACCAACGATACACAACTTTACTCGAACCTCAGCCCCAGTCACAGTTAAATTCTACTGTGTTAAATCCTTACAAAGTACAGTATAAATCTAATAGATAGGATTCATAAGCCCAGGGTTCGACATATCCTCGTGTTGCCGACCTTAAAGCAATCTGTCGGGTGCTGAAAGTTTGTAAGTCTGCAGTGTTTTTTGCTTCCCATCTGCCCCTGACTGCTTCCATCAGCTCCAGACATCTACACACAATTTGTGTTAAATCACGTCAGATACTCTAGATGGTTGTGGATGCTAATTAGCTGCAGTTGGCTTCAGACTACTACACCTGCTCAAAACACAGGCCACTGTTGCACTTTGCACCTCCCCCAAGACAAATGCACGGTGTTAGCAGACTTTACCCCAATGCTGTTTGTTCTATGCATCAGACCTGCTCTCCTTATCCCTTATTTTGCTTGCAGCCTCGACAAAGGATGTGGTTGTTTTGAGCTACTCGCTGCGAAGCGGCCTCCTCAGCACTTCGCTCCCTTTGCCTCCGCGGCCTAATGCACTTTCTCAAAACCGCAGAGTAACTGTTAGAGCGCTTGCTGCCTTGGCATTTGCAGTGTGACTCTGACGCACGGTGCTCACAAGAAGCGCTGTTCGAACGCACGATGCCGGAGATAGAGCCCAAAGACATGAACGCCGTGAGGGAGAGACGCTTGTAAGACAACAGAAGATGAAATAAAAGGAGAGAAGCAGAAAGGCCCATTTATGTAAGTGGCAGTAATGCTGTTGTGGTGTCTTGGAGCCTTTCCAGCTCCGTGGTGTACACTTCCCCACACATTCACACACGCCCACCCGCACAGACCCACTCAGTGGAAGGCTGCGGAGTGTAATGTCCTGTCTGGCTGCAGGCTGTAAGAACCACAATAAGCAGTGTCTCTGGCCAGCTGACCGCAGCTGAAGGGGCTGAAGGAAACGCTGTACGCAGAAGCTGAGCAGGAACCAAAACAGACCTCTGCAGCTCAGCCACCATGGCACAGTCTCTTCCTAGTTTCGCTCATTTTGTTTTAATTTCTCCACCGGTCATTAAACTTTTATGCTTTTCTCATGAGTCACTTCTGGCTGTTTTTTCCTATTTCCTACATACAGTAATCTGCTCCCGTAAACTCCTTGATGTTGTGGTCTCATCCCGGCCAAGCTGTTAGCACTTAATGGGACTGACAATTGATTCCAGGGAGGAGTTGTGACTTTTGTCCAGGATGCCCGTTTCCAGATTTTATGCTAAGCTAAGCTACTCGGCTGCTGTCCGTAGCTGATCAATCATCATATTTATGTAAGCTTGGAGAACCACCAGACAAACACAGCAAATCAAATAATAATAAAGAGAAAGGAACTTTTTGAACTGTTTTCAGTGCACCAACCTTTCAGAAATGACAAAAACGTTGAGCTCACATTCACACTGAGTGAGTGTTAATCACACTCAGTGTTGAGTACCACTAGAACATGTGAATGAATGAGCCTGCTCAATCAGACTCATCTTTCTTTTGCAACAAGCTGCCAACCAGTTTAAATGTATACTTTGACCTGCAGAGCTGCAGTCAGTTCTGGCACCTCACCTCATTACAGCATCTCCATCAGCAGTGAAATAGTAACAGTAGTAATATTCGTCCTCATAAGTGAACAGGTAGTACATTGATTATGTGAATTAGAGTTGAGAGGAAGTATAATTGGTGAGTATGAAGCCTAAGAATAGAAGAGTCATCACACATTCTGTACCTGGATAATGTTTGGGATGAATTTTTAATAAAAATTACTCTGTTCCTCATTTTGTGAAATGGTCCCTGTTATTCTCCCGCAGACACAAACCTCAGGTTTTTGGGTTAAAGACGCCTGACTGCATTATTTACAGTGTGTAATAAAGGTCGCGACATGAATCAGATGGACTGTCACCACACCCAGTAATCGCTTAGGATTATTTATAGCCTCTGCAGAGCTGGAACCCATGGGAGGATGGCGAGGTTTAAAGCATTGTGTAATAGTGTCCGGTTTCTTTGTTTGGGAGCGTTACAGTAAGCGTGCACACACATCTGCACCGCTGTGTGAATGTATCAATACTATATGAAACAGATAAAGGCTAAATGAAAACGATGCTGAGCACAGCACTGGTTCTGATGACCAGCACAGTACATTAAACCACAGAGACCGAGCAGGGTCAACGAGAGGTGACCCTGTCGTGCAACAGATTCAGACGCTTCACAGTGTAATGAAGCTCCTTCTGAAGCCGTTTCCTAATTTAAACAGCGAGGCTGTGCAGTTTACCATAATTAAGTTCAAACCCATGGGCTATATTTTCACGCCTTTGAGTTATTCGTCGCCGTGGCCTCAGCTGACAGGAACGGAAGCGTTCGCAGGCATTCTGGGGGCGGTGGAAGTAATGAAATCCCAGAATGCTGCCAATGAAGCTATTTTTCTCCGAAGCGGTGTCACCATCTTTTTTTTCCCCGTTTATTGGCCTGTAGAGCAGGACGATGAGCTGCGGGGACATTATCACAGATCGATGCGTTCGGCTCCACGTGGAGCTATAACTTCTAGGATCTACAGCCGCTCAGCGCTGCTGCCAACTTAGCATCGAATTAACTGTTCTTACTAAGGAGCTCAGTGGTGGTGGTGGTGGTGGTGGGGGGGTTCTGTTTGTATGCAGTAGTGAGTAATGTGCACATATTTCACACATCCATCAATGAGCACTGAAATCAGGAGTCTCAGCCGTTATTGCATGCGGGCTGTTCCCAGGCCCAGCCACACTCGGGCCTCTTTGCCGCTATCATAGCTCTTGATGGTCCTGCTGTGAAGGCTCGTTAAGGTGGGTCCTTCCGCGTTGTGCCTTGGCAGGTTATTGTGTTTCTAGTGAAATATTTTCATTCCAACCACTAGTTACCGCCACAGCCACGGCTACACACTGCTCCTGGGAGGCTGTGACGCCACCGTCGCATTGTTCGGTGAGCTCCTCTGCACAATGGATGAATTAGCATGTCCGGCCTTTCTCTTGTTGCCCCCTCGGTTTCAAACTCCTCCTGACAACTGTAATTTGTGAGCCGTGAGCTGAGCTGATGATATGCTTTTAGACCGTCTGCCCCTGAGTTTCTATTGTCTACGCTCACAATTGCACGTTGCGGCTCCGAATTCAGCCCCAAGACAACGTCACAATCATTCGCATTGTTGTTTGTTCCAGACCCAAGAGCTCCAAATTAATTTCTGTCTCCTTCACTCCCTCATTATCTTGTGCACTTTCTTCTTCATCCTCTTCCACCCCCATATTAAGCCTTGTCAGGTATCCAAGTGTAGCCTGGTCAGGCTGTGTCTTACAGCACCCCGAGCCTCAGATGTAACGAGCTGCTTGAATACTGGCTGACACTGAACCTCTGTGCTATGGTTCCAGAAAACAGGTGCAGACCGACTAATTAAATTAGATAGAGATGCACCTCGGCTCAGGCGTCATTGCTTATATCTCTCCCAAGTCTTCATCAGTAGCTGCAGAGAGCCAAAAGGGCGGTGACGCTAAAATACAGCCTGCTAATTACAAAGTAAAGATCAACAGAAGAACATTTTTGCATTATCTACTAACCTGCTGTCAGACACTTAAACAGAGGATATTAATACAGGACTGCATACGCAGGTCAACAACACTGAAGCATTGTTTAGAAAATAAAATATAATGCATATATATGTATTATCTTTGTCTGTCAAGGTGTTGCTCATTATGACTTGCTCTAAATGTCACTGCACGCGATTAATTATTAATTGGGTGTGTGTGCATTGCTTCACCATTAAAGGAGGGTGTTCATTTAAGCTATTTTTAGGTTAATGTTCCATTTTCCACGTGATGAGTCATGCATAGTGTTTGTTTTCATTACATCAATACAGTTCTAAACTCTTAGAAGGCCAGTCGCATGCTTAAATCCAGAGGTGTGTCAAAATGAAACAAGTGTCTGATTTATGTTGGGCTGCAGCCTCACAACTGTGGTGTAACATTAGCTTGTAAATCTATAAAAACACAGTCGTGCCAATGTTTCTAAAAAGGATCCCATGTCAACCTGCGACTGGGTCCAGAAGGTGCTCTGCCTTTTTGATGCGCTCATGTAACATGTTTTGATAGAAACTCAATAGAAATCGATTTTGGTCAATAAAGACGCAGTTAAACGGCAGAGAGCTGTGAGCAGCTGCCTCCCTGGGGTGTGTTTGCCTTTGCAGGCTGTGCTTTGGATCAGCCCTGCCTTTTCAAAATCCCATTAACACGCTACCCTATCGGTTACCTCATCTCACAGCGCATCCAACGTATGCAGCAAGGTGTGTTATTACAAGACTCATTTGTGTAGGCGTAGCATTCCATCAACCCCATGCGGCACAGCAGGGGGCACCTGTGGAAGGATAGTGATTCAACTCACCAATGCCAATATCTCCTTGCAGAGATCAATACTGTGACATGTGTACTAGTATCCCCAGTGTGTGCAATATGTAGGGATCAATGTGTTTGGACAAAGGGATATGCATTTGGTGAATGTGAGGCCCCCTGTGTCTGCTGTGGAAGGAAAAACAAAGTTCCCAAATGAAAGCCAGCTGTGTCTCCTCTGTTGTTAGCGGGAGCTTGAAACAGGAAGCGGGGTGTTTGGTGGGAGGACGTCTGCTACGAGGTCCTGAGCTGCAAACAGAGCAGCAGAGCCTTTTCATCTGCAGCAGGGTTTCTGGTGAGGTGGTAACGGTACGTCTATTGATTATCGTGTAAAAGTATCATATGTGGCTTACGTTGGTTTACCACAGGGCCCAGGATCAAGATGATGTCACCCTCCTATAGAGTTAAGCCTTCAGCATTTAATTAGACTGGAACGTTTATCATTCATGCAGGCAAGCCTACGTTCTCCGCTGCATGCGTGAGGCCTTATGCTTCTCTCCATGCGTCTGGCCGCTGGTGCATTTGCAGCATAAGCATGTGCATCAGGCATAAACAGGGACACGGAGGATGAAAGCAGCCGGTTTGCTCCTGTGAGTAAATCATCAGCTGCACGGCCTCGTTCCTGCAGCGCTGACCGGTGGCACAGCGCTCCCCTGTCTCCGGCCAGTCTCCCTCCATAACCGCCGCTCACTGTGAGATGCTGTGTTACGCAGTCACGTCCAAAAAGGACCGGCAGCTTCTCTGAGTTTGTTCACTTTTGATAATGCCTTCACAGAATGCACAAGTTACAGTAAATGAAACTCTCAACCATGTTGAGTTTGGAGCTTGTTTATGCCCAGTCTCAGTGAATTCTGAATTAATACCAGAGATGTTCCAGCCAACACTATCATCTCTTATCAATCGATTCTATTTTTGCTCCTCACGGCAGATTTTTAGCATTGCACAGCTTCCTCGGAGGGATTTGCTGGACACATATCTGTGTCTATGTCTATGGTCACAGAAGCTGAAGTGGTTGAGGAAATGTGGCCCAATGCTACGTCATTTATTGGTGATTTGTTTGGAAATGCTGAATTTATTAAACAAAACTAGTCGTTGTGTTAAAGCCATACGTTATCCTTCAGTAAGGTGTTCAGCTAGTTCAGCCAGTCTAGTCCGGAACAGATGGGAGATGATGTTAGTTTAGAGGTTAGTGGATTCCTCGTGTGTATACAGTAGTTTACTGTGGAATTTCTGTGGAAAGAACAGCAACACCCACTGTTATTAGACTTAGTCTTGTCAAAGAGCCTGTTCATTATTATCTGTAGATATGCATTTGACGCACACACACACTTTTTTCAATAATCAATTCAGAAACAATGTTTTTTCCTCAGTTAAGCCTCATAATATTGATCCGCTGCCACTGCAGAACCATGTTTAATGTAATGCATCTTATACTTACTCTTACACTGCTGACCAGGGCTGATTTTGTCCGCCTATATTCTTTCTACCAGCAGCCTTTGCTCTTACAGGCCTCTGCTGGGCAGGGGAGCATAAGCTGAATAATGTGTATGCAGACAGCTCCCTTCGACTCGCAGCAGCCATAACACCACAGTTTCTGTCTCCATGTCGTGTAGGAGTCTGCTGTTGCGGCTGGCTCTAATTGTTCTAGCTACAAGGATCCCCGTCAGCCGGCATGATGTAATTTGCCCACATCCTTCCATTACATGTCATTCCTCTTGTCTGCTCTTTACCACAAGTGACCATTATGTCTGCGCTGTGCATGAGGCTCCTTCTCGCTATTCACCAATTACTGTACAAGCGAATCCATCTGCGCTCTTCACGGCATTAAGCATCATACTCCCCGTTGAAGCTCTACTTAGAGGTTTTGTTACAACTTGGTGCATCTTAAATGCCATTGTGTAGACAGATACTGGCCAAACAACAAACAAACAGTATTTACCGTCCTCTTTAACAGCAGACAGACTGAATCGGCGGCAGAAAGGTGTCCTGCGACTTGTGTCCGCTGGAGACTCTATTTAGATACTTGAGGTTTTGCACCAAGCTAAGCTCGGTTGCATGGGTTATAATACACTGATCTTGGTATTGGTAGCATTTTTATTTGGACACTGCATCCAGTTTTAGAATATCTTCTCCTGCCTGCATCTTTCTCCAAGGCCCATTCGTGCAGACGGGCTTCTTAATTCTTATGATAAGCTGTAGGTGTGTGTATAACTACACTATGCTGTATATACTCACAATCAGTGTCATGTGGATGGGAATGAATCATATTGAATTTCAGGATAAATACTAATGACCCCCCACTAAACCAACGTCCTGATCACTCATGAAGAGAGTCATGAATGTCATTTAACACCAAAGCCATTTTGCTGGGTGAGCTGGCTGTCGGCTCATGAGCCTGCTGTGAAATGAGCTTGTTTTTAAATGATCCATCTATCCACCCTTGAAAAACAGCCTCGCCTCACTTCCTGCTTGGTTCTAGTCACACTTATTAGAAGGATGCCCTACAGTACCTGTGGGTAGGACGTCTAACATGTAAATGCAGCTGCACCTTCATTACTATCTGTCCTAAGTGGGAACCAGTCTGATCAGTGTCTACAGTCGGTGCTGCTAATGCACAGCAGGGCTTTTTACTTAATACAGGACTACAGCAGGGCACAGATGTCAAGTGTGAGTGGGAAAAAAATTAAATAGGACAATACAGATTTTAATTATTCTTCATTTTATTTCGTGCTGTGGCTTTAGATCATACACATCCTGCTGGTTATTGGCCGAGGTTCGTCTGACACTGACAGTCAGGGTTAATAAGCAGACTTTTACTGTAGGTTATGTTGATGCTCAATATACATACTGATACACAGCGATGAGTGAAAGCCATATGAGGTGTTGATGCAGCGATGTAGCCGCCATAATAACTGCAAGTGCTGACGAGGCGATCAGCGCTGCTTCTAATGGCTTTAGTATTGAGTGTTAGAGGATAATTACATTTTGACTGTGGGATTTGTAGCGGTGGAGGTTGTGGGGTGTCAGGTTAAAACTATATCCCTGTTAAAGACTGGAAATGGATCATATGGGCCATAATGGTGCTGATGTCATGATCTAAGTTGAACACTAATCATCCAGCTTTAATGTTGTATGCATTTAATGTATGTTCAGGCACCAGACTCTGCTCCAGTCAGTCGAACTTGCATCATTCAATGATTTCTTTCAGTCACCTTTCTCGGGCCATGGATTTATCGTTTAGCAGCAGCGGTGACAGTTGTTCCGGCATTCGATGAGAGAAAAGAACCGCAGTCGATAGCGAAGCCTCCCAGCGTATGAGGAGACGCCTTTGTGATGGCCGCCAGCAGCCTGCAAGGATCGCTTCATCTCAAAACATTCCTCTTTTCAATATTGTTTTACTGAAGTAGTTTAAATTAATCACATCTGCATACATTCAAACTCTTGAGCAAAATCCCCGCCTCTTTCTCATTTCCTGTCTGTATTCTAGACAAAAAGCTGAGGAAATTGCTCCTGTGAACTTGTGACCTGGAAAAGATTCTGAGGAAATTGATTTGCCAGAGTGGTAATAGAAACGAGCCCCTTATCTTTCGGGAACAAAAGTGATTTTGTTGTGAGCTGTGCTAAAAGGTAATAAGTATTGATTTGAAAACCCTCATTACAATCTCACTTGCTGCATAATTACTTCTGTCGAGAGATGAAGGAAATGATTAGGTCAATAGCAGACAACGATTTCCATTTTGGGTGAAAAACTTCACCGCTTTGCTGCTCGACTGTCGTCAACACATGACAGAGGCACTTCACATTGAGGATTACTTTCTTATGCTAACACGACAAGCTTTAATTGCTTCATGAAATGCCAGCAGCCAGGCTCCCTGTTTTAACCCAGCAGCTTTTAATAGAAACTGACTCACCTGACTCTGCTATTGTCAGTGTGCGCGTTGGCTTGGTTTGGGCGCTTTCCAAGCATTATTTCACACTAGCTACCCTAATGATTAGCTCTGACACATTTGCTTTATTAGTAACTAATTACCAGCCTCCGCTGTAAAAACATAGAGCCCACCGTCCTTTGACGGTGGCTGTGTCCTCTCAACGGGGTTTGAGCAAAACAAGACCTTTGGGAGTCAGCTGAGCTTTAATCAGATGCTGTGACCATCTTCATCTTCAGCACCGACCTTATTGACCTCCTTTTTTATGTAATCACATCCTTTGGACTCTTCAGCATACAAAGCAATGATGGGGGTGCAGCTACATTAGCATGTTTGTAAGTAATTAGGCAGGAAGTGAAGAGATGGAGTAGGAGGAGCTCATGAAGCACAGCTGGAAAGCTCATCAAAAGGGGAAAGATAAACTTTACTCTCTGTGATTCACATACAGTAACAAGCAATCATTGGAAAAAAACAAAAAACCAAGGTAAATGTCTCAAGATTCCAGTATGTTTGGATGTGTTTTTCCACCAGGGCTGTTGAATGGTAATGCTTTTTCACCTGTGTGCAGTAAATATGGATTTCTTTATTAAAATCTGATACGAGCGCGATGAGGCCGAATGCCAGCATCACATTTCTTACTGGGTTCCAGCGTCTGCATACAAACAGGCTGCTGTGTATGCGGAAGCCGTGTTTGTGGGGAACAGGACAGCAGCGGCGGCACCGTATCAAAAAGCCCGTTTCCGATATTGATGCTGGTCAAGCGCCAGAGACAGTGCCCACTGTCTCTGTATAATATCATCTGTTGTTTAAAATATGCATTAGCACATACTCATGAATACATACTGTAGTTGTAGTAGAGGCAGAGCGGTGAGGGGTCAGATGGTGGATGGATGTGCAGGAGCTGACTCACGCCCAGACGAGTGTGCAGAAGTCAAACATAATGACCATAATCTTAACATCAGCACCGTCATTAACCAGTTTGTGTTAACACCGACTTATTATTTATGCATTTAAACCAAGCAAGGACACATGAATGGATAATTAACTGGTAACAAGACACAAATGCATGAATGGAGTGTTTTGAAAATCACGAGATGTTCTCTAATGATGTATTATTATTGGTCATTAGCAGTCTTTGTGCATGTGCCCGATTAGCTGACAGTCGGTCCGGCCTTGGATTTTCTGACTGTTGAGGACTGTTCATCTGCGGCGCCTGTACATAACAGCTCATCCTAAGTTCCCGGTTATTTGCGCTCGAGTGGATGTGTTTGAAAAGGATGTGGCGGAAAAGACGGGAGGTGATCTGTAGGTGGATGCATCTGAGAGACGCGGCTCCTGCACGTTGCTTTGCTCCGATTCTGAGGCACTAGTAAAAAGGAAAAAAGGCTGAAAATCAGGCGAGGGAACGTGGAACGTGACACAACGCACTAATGGAGTGCGTTCGCCGTTCCTGCCGTGTGAGGACTATTAAGAACAGAAACAAACCGGCTCAGACGCTTTCTTTTCACGCTGCAAGTGGCCTTGAAAGCAAGAGACACGTCTGTGGCGAGCCAGTGTCAACTGAGCCTTTAACAGCAGGACATGGAGGAGATGCGGGTGTTTGTGGCAGCCAGCTGGACTTCAGCCGCACCCTGTCTGGTTCTGTGTCGGCCCGGTGGCGACGGCGGCCTCACGACGTCCGCCTCAGCTCCCGTCATGTCGGCGAGGAGGTGGCTCTGGGCCGTGCAGTCAGAGCAGTCAGCCCGCAGGCAGGACTGGCCATCTGGACCCGCGATAAGGAGCCCAGCCCAGACATCATCAGCCGCTTTCCCAATTCCTCTTAGCGCTATCAGATCCGGACTTTCTGCGTTCTGTCCACATATCGGTCAACAGTGACACGCAGCATTTAACCACGCCGCTCTCTCTCTCTCTCCCTTGTCTTTTCCATCTCTCCCCATCTGTCTCTGTTACTCCGTCTCCTCTCTGCCACTGCAGTTTGCTGTTTCGTGGTCCACAAGAGGTGCCATGAATTCGTCACGTTCTCCTGCCCGGGGGCCGATAAAGGAGCCGACACGGACGTAAGTAACCGAAGCTCAGCTGTTGATTCGCCTGTGACATGCAAACACAGTATCGCCACTACGCAGGTGTATCATGGCCTCACTCTTCTTTGAAGTAGACGAAAACCTGCACGAATCGCAGCAAAACACCATGATAGGCTGCAGCTCAGAGCGCTGATTATATTTGTGCAAAAAATGGCATTCAAATGTTACATTTCAATTAAATCACAGTAGCAGCAGGTGGCTAATTCGTCATCACACCTACAGTGATATCAAGCTTTCCCAGTTGAGTCACTGGGCTTCATGCTTCACCTGTAGGAAAACCTGAGTCATTGCCTCCGGTCCCTCCAAGAAGATGAGAGCAACTGTGATTATACACCCTGTTATCCCAGCTCCAATTAATTCTACATGACAGAGGCTTGCAGGCTTCTGTAGCATCACATTACAAATGGCCCGACTGGGCCAAGAGGCAAATGAAAGCCATGCCAAAATCAACACGTCTAAGAAAACTGGGTAATTGAATCAGCTTATTGAGGCCTATGCAGGAGGCCATTGTAGTTTTATAGACAATCTAGACTCAGTAAATGTCTAACTCACCCCTGTACGGTAACTCTGACCAGTAGGTGTGTGCCATCAGCCACTGCATGTCTGTTAAGCGTGAAACTCTATTTGCATACCTGTTTGCCTGTCGGGCACGCGTAGCCTCCCAGCATTACAGTGACGCGGCCTGGCTTCGGTAACTGGAGATGTGTCAGTGTGTCTTCCAGGATGGTCGGCCCAGACTCTTTAAATAGAGAGGATGACACGAAGGCTGCAGCAATAAATAATAGTCCGAGCTGAATCCAGTGGACTCTGGGGTTTAGAGCAGCCAAGGAGCATTAATTAGGCCTTTGACGCCTGCTTGACCCCAGGCCATTAGTTCCCACTCAGTAGCTTCATGACTCTATAATTTCTGTGACTGCATGAGCATCAACTGAATGTCTGTCTGTTAAAATTGTATTTTCTGAGTATTTATTTTGACATGTCACAATATTTGATGCTTCCCTTTAATATACATTCCTGGACACTTAGTAGTACTGTTGCCAGGGGCAACCACACATATTACATGGCTTGCTGCCTCCCAGGCATGCGATCCAGGAAGCCAATAACTCCCTTAGCCAACAAATATCCTGAAGATCTGCAGTATCTAGGCTACCTGCATTTCATGACTCATGTCTGTGTTTTATAACTTGTCCACCGGGAGAAACAAAAGTGTGCACAACGATGAAGAAGAAGAGGAGCGACCAGATCTCCAGATATCAGATCTCAGTGGCCGTCGAGTTAGGTGTGGCTAACCTCTATGTGATGCACCCACATTAGCAAGAAAACACTGTTTCTCTCAACAAACGCCTCGGGGGCTTGTTTAAAGGGCAGGTAGGCTGCACATAGGTGAGAAATTCTCTGCTCAGCCAGACTCGAGAGAAAGAATCAGAGAGGTAGTTTGAGTTTCTGTAGTCTTTGAGCAGAGAACAAACACTCAAATAATCTACTGTAATAGTTTCGCAGGGATTGAAAAATGTGACTCCAGGACACAAGACTTAGCATTTTTCTCTGGATTTTTCAGTATTTGAATGTATCTGACACTTCAGCATATTAGATTCTTGTATGAAGTCTGCTTAAAAGCCAGTTTAAGAAATGTTTTCGTGTGCTGGGTGTAACATCACCAGCATCTCCACTAAGTTTGGCACTTTACAGGACAAGCACATCAATAATGCAGAAGCTTCCTGTTTCACTACAGGGGCTCAACAGATGAAAGTGAGAGGTTTGTTCTGTGTGGGTGTGTGGCTGCTGAATCATTGATGTCCACTTAACCAGTGCCGCACGTATGACCCAGAGCAATCTGCAAATTGTTGGCTGTGATTTCCTCCGTACACACAACATATACAGTATTTGTACATATATATTTATATATATACACACCAGATGACATCTCCTACTGTAGCATCATTCACAACAGAACACCCCAGGCTTAACCCCCCTCCCAAAAAAAATGTATTATTACCTCAACTAAAAAAGTCAAAACCTCAATAGAGCTTTTAAAACTGCAGTGACTGGTCTGTCTCTCTCTCTCTCTCTCTCTCTCTCTCTCTCTCTCTCTTTCTCTCTCTCTCTCTCCTGTCGCTCTCTCATTCTTGCTCAAACACAAACACACACACACACAAGCAGGAGCACAGACAATCACCCCCCAGCCCCTTGGGGCTGTTCAGTGCACCGATAGCTTAGACATTAAGCCACAGCACGGTGGCCTTTCCGTCGCCTTTGCCTGGGAAATAGACAGAGCTGACCTGAGGGTGACACGACAGCGAGGTCGGGCTCAGGCAGCTCCTTTTGAGTTGCTATAACATGCATGCAAATGGACCCGTTCGGGGCGTGGCCCTCCTCTCGCTCGATGTCAGCTGGAATTGGCTCCAGCAGCCCCGGGGCCTCCAACAGGAACAGTGGTAGTGGGTGGACGGGCGCAGTGGACTCAGACCCAACGAGTAAAAAGGCATCACAACACCAGTCATAAGGAGAAAGCAGGCCTTGTGTGATGTGATGTGTAATGGTAATTCAAGCGAAGCAGAGCACTGTCTTACTCAAGAGATGTTTGGCAGGTCCAGAGGCAGCCCGGTGACAAGGCTTAGGACACAAGGACTCTTCCTGGGAATTGAAAACAAGATTAAACCGGAGAGGAGTGAAATTACATCAGATGTGCCACAGGCATTTTGGGTTGTCACAGGCAATGGAGCCTTTCATCTACAGGGTCTTATTTGGTTTGCTTGTAGCCAGGGTGTTGGCCAGCTCCTTCTAACAGGCCTGGATGCTCGCCGTGAACTTTGTCCTCGCGCTCAGCTCTTCGCTCGCACAAGGCCATCGCTGGCTTTATTTAGCCATTTCACCACATGCCGCATCAGCCAGTTCACAATATACAGTGAGTTTCAGGTTTTTAGGTCGGTGCATTGCTCATTTTCTTCGAATGGCTGCATTTTGGCGAGGAACTGTCTCTTTTGCTTATCGCGATCATCCGAACATAAAGGCCAAAACTGTCAACCACAGGCAACTAAGCGGAGCCAGTGTTATTAAGACCTGTGCCACAAAAATGAGGCTGGTGCTGGTGCTCAAACATTTCCATGGCCTTCTTTGACATTTCCATGGAAATGATGAAGTCAGATCTAAAAATATTATACTGAATTTTGATGATTCTGTTTCGTTTTAGAATTTCGTTTTCCTCCTGTGAACGGTAAACAGTAGAGAGGCAGACGGGAAGCATGCGGCAAGGCAGTGCAGGATTTTAGCCCAAAGAAACGTTTTGCATGATTATGCTTAGTGCACTGATTTTATTGTTGCTTTACGGTTTAAACAAATGAGATAACTGTAGATATTGGGCATGCAAATACGCCCTGCAGACAGCAGCAGGTCCTCATACAGTGTTTTTCACGAGCTCTATTGATTGTCTCAGGAGTGCTTCCTTAATCAAACGAACATACTTCAGGCTATGATAAACATGAGTGCAGTTAAACACACTGTGCCTGCAGCAAAATGGAGGTCACTCGTGTAATGGGGTGGTTCTGTTACAAAGACACAAACGTGCTTCTGGGAATAAGTTGCAGCGGATCTTCATAATGTACAAACACTCGTATTTCTCACCACTGATGGCTGTTGGTTATCTGTAGCGGGTCTTTGCACATGTGGCAGCGCAGAGGCTCATAAATGTTCTCATCTCCGAGCCTCCTGGGGTTATGGTGCGCATTGTAAACATGTGTAGGCCTACAGAGGAATTCTCCAACCCACTTTAACAAGCACACGTTCAGATATTATCACACGCATTCTCAGAATACAGATCACTATTGGAACTATTTGCCTTTTTTGCTGAAAACAACCATATGCAGTTAGAAATAGATGATGGTTTGAGTTCCCATGCTCCGTGTTGAGCCAGATTAAAAGCCAAGACCATGGGAGGCGTGTTTATAGAGTCGTACTGTACAATAGACAGTACTCCAGTTTTCTCTGGAGATTTAGGCATCGCACTGACTGCACAGTGTAAATGTTTGGACAGTTATCTCCCGTGTGATACAGGAGCTTAGGTTAATGAGAGTCTCATTCAAATACTGAATGAGGCTCTCATTACTTTTGCTGTTCTCTGGGCCTGTAAACACTGTTTTTGTTTTTTGTCTCAAGTCTAAAATATACTGGAAGCTACTGTACTTTGCATTTGTCAAGTTAGCGATGCCAGCAGAGAATATATGTTCTGAGCGGCAAATGACATGGTCAGAATATTCTTAAATCACCCAGTCTCATTTGGAAATGTATAATAATTAACAATAATGAATAATGTTGATCTTATCTTATATATGCATATTATACTATAATATATTTATTTCTATATTTATTCTAGTCATGGACCTCCACTGCGCTACAGTTGTTTGAAAAGGAATGAAGCATAATGTTTCATGACATCGTTTAATAAATGTATTGTTGTTGGTGATTATCAGAGCTGACTGATGGTGCACAGGATGCTGTGTGGACAGTCCCCTGAGGTGCTGCTGATAGTATTTATGCGCTATGAGATCGTAATGAACACTTCACTGTCTGTCTGGCTAATGGTCTGTGACGGGCTCGTCTACAACGAGCTCCGATTAAGGCTTCGCCAGAGGGTGGCGGTCTCTGGAGTTGGTGTGTGTTTGGTAGAGGTGAAGGGGAAAGAATGGGCTGAACCACACGTTGCGCTGGATGTTCTAGGCCTCATTAAATAATACTTACTTTTATATTCTTTTGTCAGTTTGACCTTTCATTAACAGTAAATCACCAGCTGGTCTCCCAAGATGATGCCGCGTTTGCTTTTGTTGTATGAAACGTCCAGACGCCATCATCAGCTTCCTTTTTTCGAAGGGGCCTCCAGTTTATTTATGTCACCTGATTCGCTGTTTGACATACAGGCAGTATTTCAGGTAAGGCTCTGCAGGCAGAAATGAGTGACCCGCAGAAGGTTAGACTGATTTAGACTGTTTAAGCACGTCGGCTGCACAGACAGACTCATTGGCCTATGCAGGTAAAACTGAGCTCCACTAATCTGCACCTCTACTTTGCCTCAGCCTCACAGGCGTTCAGATCGTTGGGTTCAGGCTTGACTCATGACACATGGGAGAAACTCCAATTATGTTCACACTGTGGAGCGGCCTGGTCTCCTCTGCAGCCGGACAACAGAATATGTGACTAGCAGACAGTCTAAGTATGTTACAGACACGCTGCTGTGGCATGTGTATCAAGCTGAAATATTAAACTTTCTATGATCAGGTCTGGGATGTGGAGGATACTGTTAGTCTGGATCTTCAGCATCTCTACACATTATTTTGATTTTATAATGGAAAATAGTTTACTACAAATTACAGGTAGTAAAAACAGACGGCCTATTTGTAATGAAATTCCCTGACGACCTGTCCAGTCGTAAGCTATATCTGGAGGCACTGTATTGGCCTTGGCCTTTGTCATAACCTCAGCAGTGGGTCTGCTACCGTGGGTAATACATGCCAAGACATGCACTCAAGCTAAGAATCTACTAAAACACAGCTTAATGAGAGGAGCGGCGCTGTCCCTCCTTGTTTAATGTAGGTGACAAAGGTGGCCTTTGTGTATGTACAGTAGAAAAGGGTAGTTTAACGATTTACAACCGATCCCTTAGAAGGAAATATGTCCAGAGCTGTTCACCGTGGATGGTAACTCTAGCCCTGAATCAAAGCGCCAACCCTGAAATAGCCCCTTGATGAAAGGAGCCAATAATGAAAGGCATGTAAACACAAATACATAGAACAAACACATTGAACATGCGCAGAACGAACAATGCTGCAAACACACGCGTGGATGCATTCCACCAGGCCCCTGTGAGGATGTTTACAGCAAGTGTCTGGTAGCCAGCCTCGCTTCCAACCATGGTAAGTATTACTAATGACCTGCACTTGGGAGAGTTGGAATTGCTCCGGACTCTGGGCCCTGTCACCGATCCTGCAGCGCCTGCTACTAGTCCACTACAAGACCATCGGCCCGTGACATCAGCATGGAATCGCCCAGTCTCGGCCTGTTGAATGATCACGCTTCTGTTTTTTTAACTACAGGGTTCAAAAAGAGTTGTTTTCTTGGACAACCATTGATTTGAGATTAAGCACAGGCATTATTCCTTCAATCCATTCATAATCTTGGTTGCCACCCACACTGGGTGGGTCATTCAGATATCTAATGATAGCGAATGGCAGGTAAAGGTAAAAGCATATGTTTGAGATGGTCCCCATGCAGACGTGCTATAACCAGCTCACAAAAACACTTGGAATAGCAGCCTGCGAGGGGCTGAAATCGAAACCTGGCCCGCTAGTGTAACAGCGAGTAGCAGGTCTGAAGCTCAGCTCCAGAAATAGAGAGTTACAGAGAGGCCAGGCTTCCAATCTCCTCCCCGGCATCTCAGGAGAGTTAGACCCTGCTCTCTGTCGAGGTGGAAGCTTTGTATTACACTGTAAACGTCATCCAACGCGTAGTTACACCCAGTGTGCTGATAATTACCTTCAGCAGGCCGCTGGCATTTACTGTATTTGGAGCTCTCTTGTATTTCTAGGAGTCTATAATCATTGCCTCCCTCGGCCTGTGAATGTGAATTGACCTGCTTTATGTAGTTCACACTTTTTAATGTATGTCTCCGTTGGAGTTTGTCTGCTTCTACATTAAATATGAGACTCTGACAGTTTCTATTTATGAATTCCCCTTTCTTTATCTGCTGCGCTCTGTGCACTGGGCAGTACAGTGCCTTTATTAACCATTCCTCCAAATCTATAATCAAATCCCCAAACACACAAATATATGTACATGTATACACACACACGCACACACAGCCGCAGGCGGCAAACTGATTGCATGAACAGTAGCTTTCCTGAGACTCGTGCAGGCCGGAGCAGCGACCACAGAGCGCAGCGCTGCTCGGCCGAGGCGCCGCTCCTGTCAGCTGGCTCATTACAGCCAGAGAAGACTTTGCCAAGACTCTGGCTATTAGACAACTTTTTGGAACGGATCTTGTGAAGTCATTTCAATTATTGAGCACCTGACAGATGGCCCGCGTCTGATAAGCCAATTTATTCGGACTTTCGGCATCTGCGACGTGACCAAGAGGAACCAGCAGGTTTTCTTAAAGTTCCTCCCTGGTCGTTCCTTGTTTACCGCCTGTTCTGCCTGTTACTGTGCAGCAATAGGAGGCGCAATTATCCCCCAGCCGGTGTGACGGCCGTGACTGACGCCTCGTCCTCCCGCGACCCAGCGGATGCCACTCACTCTATGCAGACACACCGTGTGCGTTATCACTGTACCAACCCAGAGCTCTCTTCTGGAGAGAGGCTTCAGAGGATTCTAGATCTGCGTGCAGTTAGTTTTATAAATACTTCCCTGCACTGTACTTCAACACACTGAAGTTTTAATACAGTTAGAGAATGGAATTAATGGCTGTGAAGCAGCTGCGTGGCCCTGTGTTTCTTATAGCATCACGTTATATTATTGTACGTTTGTCAGCGCTAACTCTTTTCTTTTAAAACACAATGTCACATCAGATTTAGTTGCACAAAGCACTGCACGCTGACAGGAAAGGTCTTATTTACAGTGAGAAAAGTTGGAAACCCCAAGTGAGGCGAGGTCCCCATTTTTCGTCCAACTTCGACTGGTGGAACAGACCCGAGCTCCAATTTGAGCAAAGGTTTCCGTCTCGCAGCACAGGCCTGCAACATGTGGAACCCGCCGCCGGTGAAGAATTGCCTGTTATTATCTGGAGCTCTCCTTGCAGACAGATGTGTTAACAGATACACAGCGAGGGAAACCCCCAGTGAGCAGTGAGCAGCACTCAGCAGCTTAGTGAAAGGCCAAGAGGAATCAGGGAGATGATTTATGAGCTAAATATAGCAACCGTCGCCCAACACCTTATGTCTGCCTGAACCGTAGTTTCATTCTGTTTTCCGCAAAGCCTCTTCTCACCTTTAGTAATAAACATTGCTTTTACGCAGAGGTAGGGATGTTCACTGTAAAGTAGCTACTGTAGCAGCAAAGCACGTGGAGAGGAATAAATCTGTGCTCGTTTCAGTCGAACTCTAAGGTTACAGCATGTTCCACAAGGCTTCAATCACGCCTGTGTGTCTGTGGTATGTGACCCCTCTAATGTGATGGAGTTTGATCGAAGCAGGAGAGTGTGATTATATCAAGCAAGCTGTAATTAGAAGTTGAAGGGCTCAGTTCAGACGCAGGCTGATTTGCATGGTTCTGTATATTTTCATACAGTCATTAGTACCATTGGAGCAAAATGATTGACGCTGGGTGCAGGAGGGAAGTGTTTCACATCTCTCCGCTGCAGTATCGTACCAAAGTACAGCACAGTAGAGCCATAGCTTGGCATTTATTAAATACGTGCTCATCCATTTTTAGAAATTCACATTTCATGCAAAATTGATTAACAACAGGAAAGAGTGAATGAAATGCTGCCGCCCCCATTTCTAATGTCACTTCCCAGTGAGGGATCATGGGTGAGGAGAGCGGGGCGATCTCGGTGATATTAATGCTGAACATTAAGGGAACTGTCAGCGCCAGGTCTCAGCACTGTGGGTGAGCACACATCAATGACATGATCACTGGGTCTCGTTCACACTTGCTCTCTCTCTCTCTCTCTCTCTCTGTCCGCAAACGTCACACCAGGTGGACGGCGTCAGCAGCTGCCGTACAGTAGCTCCTCTCTGGGATGATTGAGTCAGTTGGATCTGTTCTTTACCCGTGGTTGTGTGAGCGAGTCAGAGAGGGCGTTCGACACTGGCCGCTTGGGCTTACTGTTTTTTTTTTTTTGACGGTATTAATATTCCGTGCTTGGCGTCGAAAGCCCTGATTCGAGGGCTCCTTTCAGAGACGAGCGCAGGCCCTCTACATCTGCGCCGCACACTCGGCCTGGAATTCATTATTTACCAAACAGTCTTGGCTCCAGACCCCCAGGCACGCGCGCCGCTGAAAACAGACTCTGAAACTTTCAGCATATTCAGTCATTTTGGGAGCGCTTGATGCTGGTGATTTATTAGCTTAGGTTCCCTTTTCAGCCACCACGATGCATTATGCATGTTCAGCAACCGTTCCCCTCCACTTTATGAGTATATTTAATGTTCTCTCATGACTTTGTGTAGATCCACCCATACCAAATAATTTACTGCCTTCATAGCCCGTGTGGTATTTGCATTTCTTGCCAATTATGCTTCTTATTACTGCTTCTTATTGAGCTTAAACGATATATTATGCTGAGTCTTTGCACACATATTGCAACTGTTGATGTGGAAATCACTCCAGTATAATCTAATAGTCACTGTGCAGACAGTCTCTACTTTTATTCATTTCTAGCCTGCATTTCTATTGTATCACCATGTTTACATTCAGAAAAAAGCCTCACTGCTCTACAGGTGTTGATAACATATTTGTCTTACAAGTAAAATGAATTTAAACACACATCGGCATCAATAGTATTATCATTTGAAATATTAATAAAATATTAAATATTAATTAATATCCTTTTGTATTGTTTGCAAATCCCTAAATAAATAAAGGGCATCATCCTCATAATGTTTCCTGAACAATAGGTGGTGACTGGGTGTTGTTATTCCTCCCATGGGCAGTGTGTGCAGGCTTTAACATCAGTCGCCTGTGCCCCTTCCTGCAGCCTTTCCGTATCATCCCACCCAGCTGTTTTTTAAGGCCTGCTTGGCGTCCTGCTTGCTAATTACACTGGATTGGAGAGCCTGGCTAATTAGCCCACATCATGGTGCAGACCCCCTTCGCTTCTGTTTTCGCTGCTACCTCCAGGTTGCTGCTCCTCCTTTGATCAGCCCTTTTGCCCGTTTGTGCTTTTGATCGGTAAGTTCACATGCGTACTTGAGATCACTCCAAGGCAGAAGCTCAACTATGTTCAGAGATATTTACTGAAAAATCCAGTCAAGGTTGTTGAAAATACACTGTATCCCACAGGCATCTGTGAAAGGAGGATCTAATGAAAGCAAGGATGAAATGTAAGTGGTAACAATGAGAGAATTAAAGTTCAACTAGTACAGTAAGTAACAGTAGAACTTAAGAGACGTTCCAGTTTAATCAAAGGAAATGTAGTTTTAGCTGTGAGTAAAATTTGACAAAGAGCTCATTATCGTCATCCAGGGCCCAGCCAGCGTTCTTGCAGCCTCGTGAAGTCGGCCTGTATCTCCCCTGACGACCTTGTTCACGTGGAGCCCGCTGACTGGCTTGCTCTTGGCTTTACACTCCGCTTCACTTGCTGTTCTAGCAAAGCAGCGCCATCCAGTCTGTCTCGAATTTCCCATTAAGGCCCAATTAGGCTGTAATAGAGGACGGAAGCCACAGGGGTAAACCCCTCCATTCCACAGCTCACTGAAAGCATGTGTTAATGGGCAAGCCAGCGTGCCTGCTGATGTGTAGATGCCTATTTTCTGCATATTACAACTCGCCAAATCTTCAAATGGCCCCTTGCAAAGCCAGTTGGTGTTTACCTTGGTGCTGACAAATAAGTCTGATCCATTCGTTTCACTTGAGTGGTTGAATGTGAAAATTATTTTGTGTCTGAAGCTTGGTCTTACAGATAAAATACACCAAATAATAATATATCAATGATTAGTTGTTATAGGAACAGAACAAATCTGAATCAAGCTTTAGGCACCCACGCGTTTACTTTTGTGCTTTTGCAGTCGTTAAAAAATTCAAAAAGCGAGCGACAGTTCAGATGACAGAGGTCTCCTGGAGCTGCGTTTTATTGGGCATCCTCCATTATTACTTAAGCTGCAGTTCAACCATCAAAAGCCGATGTTCCAGTTGATCAAAATACGTGATTCATCTGCAGCTGAATGCAGCTCTTAGCCTCCATCACTCATTCATGCCGTGGATTGGAGGAACAAAGCAGGGGATGCGGGATGCAGAGTCGGGGGGTGAGAGGATAATCCTTCAGGATCAGCTGTGTGTGGGTGGACATGAGTAAGGGCAGCTGTCTCTCTCTCTCTCTCTCTCTCTCTCTCTCTCTTTGTGCCTGACCTTAACTAGCACGCTAAACTGCTGGACTGCACAAAGTAGTCGGCCGCTAATTGGAGAACGCGCGTGGTGTGTGACTGTGCAGTTCACCGTGTCTCTGCAGGAGAACAGCAGCTCAAAAGACGAAACGCGGCGCCCACTGACTCAGAACGTGCACCGCGGAGCCTGAACATTTATTTTCTCTACTGACCCTTCTCTTGCCTTAGCTGTGTTGTGATCTTGACGTAGGGTGTTTTTGCATAGAATGTGTTGTCGGGCGTCTCTCAGGAAGTAGCAGCTCGGGTCAGGAGCTTGGCAGCTTGAACTGTGCTGAAAAGCGCACTGAGGAGGATCAACAAACATTTCTGAGTTTGTGAAATCATACTATTACTTTTCAGGCAGAAACATTAAGAGCTGCTTTTACTGCTCTTTAGTACTAAATAGCGTAGTAAATATGCATTTGAACATCACCCGTTGACTTATTACAGTAGGTATCTTTACCACGGTGGGAGATCAAGGCCCAGGAAGACAAGGCAGCGCTTCTCTTTGTTGTTAAAGCCTGTGCGGACTGACGGGCAGAAAAATGGCAGGTTTGAGGCACGATCTGAGGAGTCTCTGCTGCATTGGCCCAGAGGCCAGTGTCAGGCTGACTGAAATTGCAAATAGCAGCATTGATCACCGCGGCACCTCGCAGTGAAGCGAGGTGTCATCTCTCGCTGAGATCGGTGACACGCAGCTCCCCTCACCGATGATTCATTTCTCGCCGGTCAAGCACTTTTCATTCATTTCGTAAGATACTGAAAATTACAAGCAATTTTCTTAGCAGCGGTGAATCTCATCAGCCGGATACAAAGCGGAGCTCGGCTGTTTTGATGGTGTTTTCAGGTAAAAGCAGTGTGAAGAGAGAAAAAAAACTAGACTACATAATGTTTTTATGCAAATTCACTTCAAGAGGTTCTATAGAGTAGTAGCACATTTTGAAAATGAAGAGGAAAGCTCCTCAAATGGGTCCTTGGATTCTACTGGAGAGCGGCTAAGATCGGAACAAATGGACCGATGAACTCTGTCAGAGTAATACTGCAGTCACGTTTACCGTATGCATCCTCCCTGTATCATCCTTTAAGTTCACTGTCTCTATTTATACTCTACTGCTACTGTAAGTAAACAAAAGAACACAGCGGGTGGGAACTGGTTCTGCTTGTTCGGCAGTTGACGGATGACACCTACACATGCAGTACTTAAGGGCTGCTTGCTTTTTGCTTCCTTTAATGTAACTTTTTATTCAATTGCAAATGCTGAAATGAAGAGAAATGTCAAGCGGCGCCGTATTCTGTCGGTTACGTTCGCATGTGCTTCCACTCCATCCACCGAGTCACCGCTTGCTGCAGTAACCGCCGTGGACCTATCTCGACCTGTGAAGCGAAGCATGTTCTGAGTTGTTGAGCTTCATATTTGACCTGCTGTGTCTTTCTACATCCGACAGCATGGACGGTAAATGGAACTTTTGAAGCTACATCTCTTATTTGAGTGCCCTAATAGCTGCATGTTATACAGTGCAATGGCTGCTGGCCATCGAACCGGTTGCAGTGTGTGCTTGAAGAGGGGGAAGGAAGCTGCCCATGCAAATAACAGGCCAGCGTTCAGGACTGACAGATGCAAACCAAGCATAATAGGTGGGTTGTTTGATTGGTGGCGTCTGACAATCCTCGCCCGTGTCCCACTGAGCACGCATTCCCCAGCACTCAGGGCCACTTTGTTTGACGCACAACACCCGTGTGTTTAGTTTGTCACCACGTCGGTCTGTGGCGTGTTTGCCTTCAGCAGGAATTGTTCAGGATGGTATTTTTCCAAAGAATCCACTCACAGTGTTTGATCCGTACGGTGTATGCGAATGTCTGACACTGATCAAATAAACCTGTGCAAACATGCAGGTAATTTTAAACAGCATACAGTACAGACAGTAGTCAGTGGCTCCGACAAGCAGATCCTTTACCGGCCGCGACGACTGCACACCGTGACTAATATCACACTGTAATGTGCATAATATGTGGACATACGGTGGTGCAATGTACAGTGATAACAGGAGGCTGATGACTGGATTAAAATGCTTTAGGAGTGTTTTCAGTGTCTATGCTAAGCACTCACATATATTTCCCGCTGTTGACGTAATATCTTGTTCATTCTTTTTTCCTCCAGGACCCCAGAACAAAGCACAAGTTTAAGATCCACACCTATGGGAGTCCCACCTTCTGCGACCACTGTGGCTCTCTGCTCTATGGCCTCATCCACCAGGGCATGAAGTGCGACTGTAAGTATGAAAAAATTGTAGTGGCTTTAAACTGTTCTGTTCTGTCACAGTTACTACAGTTTCATTACTAGCATTGTAGGAGTACATACTGTACAGTATGTACTCTACTGCTACTTCATGAATTGCACCCATAGAACTCAAACATTGTCTATTTCCAGTCTGCAGCTGTGCTCCATGCGCTGCTTTCAAAGCTCTACTGAGTCTTCAATAAATATTTCCCTCATTCTTCTCGTTAATCCTGTTAGTGGATTAAAGTCTGACTGACTTAATGAGCTCCTACACTAAATAGATTACCTGCTAGAGACCACCAGTTACTGTACACAATATCTAATGACTGGCTTATTTGCACTTGTAATTATACTACAATAAGATCCAGTAAGACTGGAATGTGGTGTTTGATCGGACACAGAATATAGATTGAATAAAAAAGCCCTGTAGCCGTTTTTCATTATCTTTCATGTGCTGACCCGCTGGCGTGATGATCATAGAGATGATGTAACAAATAGAAATGTTTCCTAATCCATGACTGTGTGTCTCCACTGACACATACATTATACATAGACTTAATATCATGGAGCTGAATCTGGGGCGTAACCTCCTTTAAATTTGTGCCACGCATACAAAGAAATGCCTGAAATGAAATGAGTGATATTAAAATACGTCCTTAAACTGAGTAAAGCAGCTTGCTGCATTAGAACCTCGGGCCTTGAGAGGCTTTGTTCATGCAAACATAGCTTTTATATGATGATGTTTCATCTTAGCATCCGGACTTAGAGTTTTGCAAAAGCCATTCGCTCTGCTTTCGTTTCGAACCCACGCATGGAGCTCATCCTGATCTGCATTAAATACGCGTCTTCCCTGTGCGCTGTGTTCTCTCCCTCCAGCCTGTGACATGAACGTCCACAAGCAGTGTGTCCTGAACGTGCCCAGCCTGTGCGGCACCGATCACACTGAGAGGAGGGGCCGGCTTTACCTCAAGTGTGAGGTCGGCGGCGATAAGCTGCAGGTCACAGGTACAGCACTGTTAGCACACACTGAGCCGCTTGACGATGATAGCTGACCTCAGATCGGTTTCAGCACATTTTTGTGAGAAAAAAAAAACCTCGGCTGTCTAATTTTACACACACATTCAATCTCCTGCTGCCATTAACCTGAATTAAAGCTCACTCGCCATTAACCCGCCTGCTCATGAGGCGGTGCCTCCAGCTGATGAGTCCACGCCGAGGCCTGCGACGTCTCTAATCAGCGCTAACGAGGCTGTTTGCTGTCATTTACTGTCTACTCCTCTGCTCAACACTCTCCAGTTAGAGACAATTCACAGTTACGACACACTTGGAAGCCAATCCCAATCCAAATCTGTAGTCCTGCAGTGGTGTGTGCTCTGCTGCGTGGGCCTCCTGTTGTTACTCTTTTTAAACAGTCACGACTTGCTCCATGTTGGCTGAAGTCTCTGTGAAGCTAACTGGATGCTTGATGTACGTTTCATCAGAACAAAGCATGGTGCTTGTGGTCAGGGTCATTCCTTTAGAAGCCTCAGACTCACTATTATTTATTAGAAGCTGGCTGCTCCAAGTGTTTAATTACTGATTTGCTTACAAAGACACAAATAACTCTGAGTGAAGCAATGACAATCTTCTACTAGCATTTGATTACAGTAATAAAATGCACCATAATGGTCCAGAGCAACTAAACAGGAAAACAGGAAAACAAAATCCACATGAATAATATGCATAAAATGAATCGTTGCCACCTCCTGTTCATTAATGTTATCATTCATCCAGTTACTATACACCTGCCTAGTTTTGTGCCATGACACAGTACTGTGCACAGCGGGATGTAGGCCAGTGTTGCTTGAGCCTCCCAGAGCAAAGCTGAGATCATGTAGTGATTATGACGTATCTGTCGTGGTGGGTCTGATACAAAGTGAAAGAAAGCCGATCTGTGTTCGCTTGAAACAAACTAAACTGTTTGGAGAAGTATTATGATGCAATTGCGCACTGTCTATTTAACTATTAGAAGTTAAATGAACAGATGCTGCCCTCTGTATCATATATACACATCACCCATTAAATGAGTTTATTACAGACTCCAGCGCTGCATCGCCTCCTTTTTATGCCTTGTATTTTGAGGCATGCTGTAAATCTCCTGGCTGTAATGATTGTGCATTAGCACATCTGCCGGAGCAGTGGTGACGGCATAGAGCTGACACCAGGCACACAATCATCCAATTAGCTGCCTAACAGGGGGCAGTGCATCACAAGACCCTGGCATTGAACTTCAGTGACTTCAATGACTTATCCCGTTAACGCCGGCTGGATGCTGCCAGGCACGGAGTGTCTCACCCACAGTGTGCAGGGAAGCAGCAGCTGAATAATGAAGGAATACCAGGTTTCGGGCTTACAAGCAGTAAGCGAGCGATGGGCGAGCACCATTATCACCTGCACCGGTGTTTGATTCCAGCAGGAACGTGCAGACTCTCGGCCGTCTGTCATGTGTAACAGCTGATTCCTCATGAGGACTCGCATGTTGAGGAGCGGGGAGCGCGCATGCAGACCTGCTGCACTCATCCGCAGCCCACGCACCATCACATCAGCTGCTGCGGACACCTTGCAGTTCAGCGTTAGAGGACACGTACTGTACGTGGTGAAGAGTCCTGCATCTTTACAGGTGTGATGCTTTGAATACGTACAGTACATGTACTGTAGATGCATTTTGTCCACTGGCACTGCAGGATGCAGATATCAGATCAGCACTACTCTCACTGATCCTCGTAAGACTTTGAGAAAATCTAAATGCAGGTTGTGATTCCAAAAAAGATGAATTTCTGCTGCTCTGGAGCAGCAACAGAAAAGTTACCTGAAAAAAATCTGCTAGAGTTGCCAGTGTCTGAGTTTCTTCTTTCTATCTCTGCAGCCAAATAAGCTCAAACATGGATTTAAGAGCACAGCGGGATCTGATTTGGTTTTTGGATTTGGTTTTTATTGGCTGCTGTTCCTTCACGTCCACAAATGCTCTCCTCAAATGCTTTAAATAAAATGGGTTTAACTAACACACACAGGCTCTCTCACACCCTCAGACACTTCAAATGTTAAACCTTGAGAACTTCCCAATATCTTTGTTTTACAAACTTTTTAGAGCCTGCATATTTGAGCAGGAAGCTTCATGGCTGCCAGGGGAAGAAGCTGCCCTTTTGAACACACATGGACTCCAGTGAGTCACCGAAAAACACTTCAACTTTTCAGCAGTTGCCAGAATCCTACAGTAGCCGCTGCGAATGCGTGTTTGGGACACTTATGGTGGAATGGACAGAGAGGGGGGAGGTTCAGACGAAGACAAACGGGTTCTGTTGTTGTTATGAAGGACAGATGTAGCCCACTACCCTCGTCCTCTCCGTCCTGCCAGCACACAGCTCTCCTCTGTGTGGTGGCGCTGAGCCACCGTGTTCGTCCCAGCAGCTCTATTGTCCATTGACTCCACCATACAAACAGTTAGTGTGAGAGGCCAACTCTCTGTCCTTATTCGTTATTTATACTTCCATTTAACCCCATTGCTCTGTGTGTGTGTGTGTGGGGGGGGGGGGGGGGGGGGGGGGGGGGGGGGGGGGGGGGGGTGTCATGCCGTTCGTCCTCGGGGAGTGTGTGGCAGACGATGCTAATAATTACATTTCCATTTTGCTCCCTTGTTGACTCACCCAATTCTGCAGAAAGGCCTCATTCTAAGCAGGCCCGTGCTCTCCCTTTCACTCCCTTCCTCTCCTTTATCTCAGCGCTAGCCTTTTCCTGACGTTCTGTCTCTTGAGTCCGCGTCCAAATATGTCCCTGCTATTTGTTTCTGTAGCTGTAGGAGCCGTGGTGTTTTATATGGAGGTGCGGTATATGCATGTAGGTGGATCAGGGAAGCCAGATTTACTGTTAGACCTTCTGGAGGTGTAGTGACACTTCACTGTGAAAGACAAAATCCACCTAAACGCTCTTAATACCCTCTGGCCAGTGCAGCTGCCAACAAGCTGCCTGCATTTCTGTCTTTGATGTCGCCTTATTGTTCTGGAGAACGGGCCCAAAGGTGGAAAAGAACAAAGGGAAAGTGCTGCTGGAAGAAAACATGGGCACTTTGAGGTGCATGTGTATGAAAGGGAGAACAATGGACGATGAGATTATAATAATGGCTCTCATCCTAGTAGACTTATCATGACTTTGCAGAAAATAATTTTCATTGTGTTATGTAAGATAAACAGCAGAGCAGATAAACAAAATGACATTGTCTCCACACAGAGCATCTCTTATTAGTCTGTGGAATACAAACATTTATGTGGCAGCCTATTAATCATAGTGTAACTAATAAATAGGTTTCTCATTAAAAGAAGCTACACATTCCTCTTTTTACTCCAGATTCCCTGGATTCCAATAAAGCCGGTGAAAGGCGAGGTCGAGGAGGGGTCAGGGCTGCAGGTCTCCAGGCTGAGCTGGATGCTGCTGACTGACCCCCCGGTGCTTCTGCTGAGTAGCCCGTCCTTTCAGTCATTTCCAATTGCAGCGTCTGAGTCACTGCGAAGAAAAACCCGGCGCTTTCTTGCCAGGGGAAAATTTCATTAGAAATCCTGCTATTGCATTTCTTCCAGTGAATCGCCTCGAACGGAGCAGCTGACGGCACTTGTGTTGGCTCCGTCCGCGTGCCGGCGCTTTTCCACCGCGGAGGCTGGGCCTGTGAGGCTCCAGGCTTCACGTCCTGTAGTGAGCTCCATTACTGGACAGTGTGGACTAGTTACTCCACGTTTCAGCTGATGTAATATTACATTACAAAGCAAACAGTGTTGAAGCAGTGGAAAACAGAGCGTGACGATGGCGTATAGACTGTGTCCACACAGGGAGGTGTAGAGCAAACAAAGCTGGCCTCATTTCTGAGGTGCAGGGTCAAGTAGTTCAGCCGATGACAAGGCTCTCAGTGTCGCTGTGTTTTTACAAGACTCTTTTACAAGACTTCTGCTTCTAATGAGCCCCATCAGAAAAGCCTCCTGGCTGCAGACGCTGTGGTTTCAAGTAAGGATTCATCTCAGCACACATTCGTGCACTCTCCATTGCTGTTGAACTTTCTCTGTGTGATTTCTGCTTCCAGACGTCTGCAGCCTTACGTGTTATTGGTATTCCCAGTGTGTCGCCGCTGCTCTGACTCGCCTCCCTCTTCTCAGCATGTTGCTGCCATTTTAACATATGCCTCCGTGGCTCGCATCTCGCTGTGCGCGAGCCCTTCCTGTGCTGTTTGTTGTTTCTTTTTTCCTTCCATGTCATGTTGCAAAACAGAAACTGGCAAGCACTCATCTTTAGTACCCTATTACTATAGAATACTGTAAGCAGGAGCCTTGAACTATATTCTTCTAAACTCCACGACAAACACACACACACACACACACACACACACACACACACACACACACACACACACACACACACACACACACACACACACCCCCATGAAGTGAAGATATGGAACAATCACTTCTACAGCCAAGCTAAGATAGAAAATGTAGAGCAGCTCCCCCTGCTGGTCACGGCTGGAAAACCGGTGGTTACCTTTATTTAACCTTTTCTTAGATAGTCATATTATAATCATAAAAATCTTATAATAATAAAAATGTTAAATTGTTGAAATCATTGTTTCTTTACCTTTGATGACAGCTTTACAGACTCACCATTATCTCAGTCGGCCTTATGACATACTGACATAGAGTAGATGATGAGATGTCATGAAGGGGCATTACTGTCACAGTTTTTTTATGAGCAACCAGGCACATTGGTCATTGAAACAGTCTGTCAGGGAGCCTGTGTGATTCCATCAAGGAGCTAAAGCACACAAACGTGTGCTCTTTGTGTGATTTTACAATTTAAATTTGCTTCTATCCCATTGTGGCTATTTGAAGTGAAAAATTTACAAGAGGTTCTGACATCCTCTTTTGCAGAGTACAACTGGATCTTGGTCGTAGGTGCCGTAATCTTATCCATCAGTTTTCTGAAAAAATCAGGGCGTTGGCAGCTTTGGATCACTCAGTCCTTTCCCACACCTCGGTTTCGCTCAGCATCTGTCTTCCCTTGTAAGCGCTCTCTCTCTCTCTCTCTCTCTCTCTCTCTCTCTCTCTCTCTCTCTCTCTCTCTCCCGCTTTCTGTTTGTGTTCTGCAGCAGCGCGCTCCATCGCTTGTCTGACTTCACACACCGACATCACTCAACACCCAAATCCCACACCACAGGTGCTGAGAATACAAAGCAAACAGAGGGAAGGCATTTATTCATGACATATTAAATAGTCAATGTATAATAATGGTGCAACTGCACATCCACTGAAAGCAAACAAGTCACTCTGTCAGTATGATCACATTTAATCATTTTTGTTATTGTGAAAGGTTCCATTAGTCGTCTTAGATAAAACGCAACAGTACTGTGCTGCGATTGTTGTATTAGTCCAGATATGGCACACAAGACCCTGCAGGGCCTTTACGAATGCTCACCTGGAGGCAAAAAGACTTCTATTCTTCTGCTTTATGGTCAAGTGGAACAAAATTTGAATTTTTTGGCCAATGATGTAGCCTTCATTTTTCAAGTGTAAATAAAATAATTAATTAATTTTCCCACAATGATGCCTTTTGTACATTCGTCTTATTATCTTATATGCTGGTTGAATAAAAGCAACTTTAAATCAGAATTTGCCAGGGGTGTGAATAACTCTTGGCTCGACTGTAAGCGCTGCTGTGTGTGTGTGTTTTTGTGCGCAGCTCAGGGCTGGAGTTGCTCCAGTGCTCAGCGCTAGTGTCCCTGGTGTGCCTTTGTTTATTGAACGGCTAAATACAGGAGGACAGGAAGAAAGCATTTGCCCACTTAAGCCTGACGCAGTCGGCACATTTGAATTACTGTTCGCCCGACGCTTCCTGCATTTACTCCCTGCGTGGCTCAGAGCTGCTGTTTGATCTGCTGCACCTGTAGATCATTCGCTTGCTGGAGCTTGAAGCTAACACTTCCTGGACACACATTTCTCTTCCTAAAGATCCTGTAATAAACCTAAATGCTGAAACAAGTAAAATGCAATTAATCTACCAGTTGTCTGTACTTTTACCTGCTGCAGTTTTTGATGCTTGAACAAATACGACCGGATACTCCAACCATGCTATAAATACTATAAACACATTTCAACATCTTGTTGATTCTTGTTGTCAGTGGGCGAGGGCAGAAACCTGATTCCCATGGACCCAAATGGACTCTCCGATCCATACGTCAAGCTCAAGCTTATACCAGACCCCAAAAACGAGACCAAGCAGAAGACCAAAACCATCCGCTCCAACCTCAACCCCAAATGGAACGAGACCTTCAATTTGTGAGCGAATCAGCTGTTCTCTCGAACGTTTTAAAAGCTGTGGTTCCAATGCCAGCTGTAATTGACCCGTATGTGTGTGTGTGTCTGTTCGGCAGCAAGCTGAGGCCTACAGATAAGGACCGCAGGCTGTCGGTGGAGGTGTGGGACTGGGACCGGACCACCAGGAACGACTTCATGGGAGCCCTGTCTTTCGGCGTGTCCGAGCTCATGAAGTCTCCGGTCTGCGGCTGGTAACAATGACTTGCTTTTCATTGCATCCTTTGCGTCTTACGTTTTGCAGTTTGTAACCTGTACTCGCGTCTCCTCTCTCCTGACTCCAGGTACAAGTTGCTGTGCCAGGAGGAGGGCGAGTACTACAACGTTCCCATCTCAGAGGAGGACGACGGCAACGAGGAGCTGAGGCAGAAGTTTGAGGTGAGCACCACCACTGTCTCCTGTCTGTCGGTCTCAGTTCACTGGTGCAGTGTGGCACAAGGATGATCTTGGATCTTAGATTCCATTTAGTGATGAATAGAAAAGTAGCCTAAAATCCAAACGTTCACCTCCTGAACGCGTATTCTTTGAGTGAGGGCGGGTCAGTGATGAGATGCAACGGCGTGCTCTTTGCCTCCATCCAGTTTGCTGCGTCAGCGTTTCCATGCGCAGTGGAGCAGCTCTCTCTCTCTGGTTCCTCTGATTGTCTGTCAGAACGTTCGGCCTCTCAGTGGGAGCCCAAGCCTCTGGTGGAGGCTTCCTTTCCCTGACATTTCTGCCACGCTTGCTGGAAACCGGTACATAGAATGAGAAAGTCCAGAGATGCAAGATGGCACAAAAAAGTTAATAACTAAAGGGTTTGATTTGCAAAATCAAAACATGTTTTAATAATAATAATATGTTTGCAGATGTTAAACGATTAATTCTTTTTTGCTCTAAATAAATGGAAGAAGGTTCATATGAATGAGCTCAACACCTGTTGATCTGATGAGCATGAAGCGTTTTAAAACAATGCTACTGCACAGAAAAGTCTAATTATCAGGGATCCCTGACCGTGGATGAAACATCTTATTTGTGGTGACACATGAAAACATATTATAATTGTAAGTAATGTATAATAAGAGAAAAGTTTTAAGTCATTGTTAATGTATGTTAAATTAATTATTTTAATAAAATGTTAAATTGTTTGATTATTTTTGTGTTTTTATCTTTGTATGTTATAACTCATATTTTAGATGTTTTTATATTTACCTTATATTATGTTTAATTTGTAGTTTTATGCTTCCTTTTATTATTGAATAAAACTAACAGGCTTTAAAAATAATTAGGTTGACTGGGGAGTGTGAAGGGTGAGTGATGATGGACTAGTGACCTGTCCAGAGGGAACCCACCTCCCACCTGATGCACGCTGAGATCTGATCCAAAGCGAACATGTGGATTAAATGAAATAAAATGCTAATAAATCAGGTGAATGGATTAAATATATTTCTCATCCACAACTATAAGTGCATTCAAGATAGGTTGTGTTCACTTGGTTTGATTAGACGCATTAAAGGTGCTATGCAGAAATCACTGGGTGGTGAAAGGTTGTGAATGGGACTGAAACCTCACACTAAATAATAGAATGTGAAGTATTTTGGTGTTTGGCTGTTTTTTTTTTCTAGGATGACACTTGTTTTAGGAGATATAATAATATTATGCACATCTTTTATTAGGATAAGGATGTCATGTATTATGATTCACAAAGTATTCTGTTTTCTAAGGTATTTCTTAAGGTCTCCAGTTGTCACAACGTGTCATCCCCTTGACTTTACTGTATCCTAGTTGGGCTTGTTAAGGCCTGGAAACCTCTCTCTCCTCGTTCCTGGTCATAAATCCCTGTGTGGTTCTCTCCCTTTCTTCCCTCAGCTTCCTGCTCCCTCCTGTGTGCTTGGTGAGACTAATACTGTACAAGTGCTTCTTCATCCCGTGTCACGTTGTCACGTTTAATGCAAGCGTTTCTCTCTTCCTTCCTCCACTTCTTGTCCGTGGACTCTCAGGACTGCCAAATTAACTTTAATCTAAAGGTAGCCCTCTCCTCTCCTCCTTCCTCCTCTTCCTCTCCTCATCGATGTGACATGTCCCTTTACTTTTCACTATTCCATCGTGCCTCATCATCCATACTGTACATGTATGTGGTTTCAAACTGCAAGCAGATACGATTTACTAACAATTGTGTGGAACAATGGCGATGTTTCATTGCAGCCCCACAGTAAGGGAGCGTGAACAGTGTGACTGTAGTGATTACAGTGTGTACATCAGGTCTTTTGTCTTCACAGCTTCCTGTTTCTCAGAGCTTGTCAGAGGATTGTTAGTAAATCTCGAAGCTGTTCTGCTCACAGTTCGTACATGTGACGCTGCATGTGTGTCTGTGTTTTGTACTTGGTGTCCGTCTTGTCCGTGGTTTGTTGTTTCCCATCGTACAACCTGCCTAATCTGTCATCTTGTACTTGTACTTTGTTAGAACTAGACTAAACCTAAAGTGAAACAAAACCAAGTCTGTCCACTAGATGTCAGCATCGACTTACAGCACATGTGTAAATGTTTGTCTAGTTCTAGTTGTGTGTGTGTGTGTGTGTGTGTGTAAGGTAACTTCTTGTCACCCTCAAATTGTCACCTTGCTTTTTTCACACCACCTTCTCATACATATGATTCTCAAAATAGTTTTTCTGCCGCATGTCTTCATCTTCCTGGTGATAGTGTTGTTGTTGTACTCTGCGGCTCATTTTACTTTACAATAAGTGAAACACGAGACAACGCAGCCCTTTTATTTACCTACTGCATCTACAGTAAATATATGCACTTGCTGTAATGGCAGCAAGGCTGGATTTGGAGTTGCACTCACTCCTGTTGCTTCTCAAATATTCACCGAAGCTCGGCTGCGGTCGCGCACACCGTACGTGAGCGCACAGAGCGGGCCGAGGCGCTTGGCTCACATCTCCTTGTGGTTTCAGGACCATGCAGTTGTGGACGACTCTGATAAGGTGCGTCTCAGAGGAGGACAGTAAGGCTGCTGCTGCTGCTTGCTCGGCCGGGCCGGGCCGGGCTCCTGTCGCTGGCTGAAGCTTACAGGTGTGCTGTGGGCCCGTGTGTCGTTCTCTGCTTGGCCTCTCCCTTCAGCCAGTTCATGCAGAGGCTGTTCGTCAAACTAAAGCTTGTCTGAGTGAACACAAGGGGCGTTTTGACCAACTCTCCTGCTTTTGGTGCATTGCGTGATGTGGTCGGCGCATATTGCAATGAGCTGAGCACTCGTGGCTTCGCCGCTTCTCCAGGGAGGTACGTTTCCTTACTCGGTCTGAGCAGCGGACCTGCCGTGCAGCACGTGGGGCGCACGCTGTTTATGGGATGCCGGGGTGAGGCATGAGTTTGAGTCTGCGGCAGTTGTTTTGTGCAGAGTGACAGAAGCTGAATTGGTTTGAGGCCTGTGTGGTACAGTAGCTCACTGGTCTTGAAGCATCATGACCTGCTGGGACACTGAGCATGACTTTAGCATGAAGGAAGTGCATAATTTAAAATGAAACATGGAGCTTTTCGTTACTTGTGGTCATGAAGAGTCCAGACGTTCCCCTGCACTACGCATGCATGCACCTGCTAAAGCCACTGGGTGGCGCCCTGTCCTCTGTACTAACAGCTGTACAAGCCTCAGGTAATTACCATCCAACCAAGTGTTATTAAGAGTTTTTCTTTATAGAAAACATACCATATTGTGTCCGACTATGTAAATAGTCCAACATTTAAATTATGCACTTCTTTATTATCCAGGTACATCATCATCAGTGTCGTAAATGATTTGTCTTAACACACTGACATACATGTATCTATATTTACTGGTATAATTCATCATATACAAGTTTCTGATAGAATTAAGATGTTGGTAATAAACCAATAAACAGTTCATTTAATGTCAGTGTCATGCAGCACATCAATTTGACTCAGAGGCATAAATAGGGTTTTGGTGCTTCTCCTCGTAGTAGTAGTAGTTGAAAATCCCTTTGTCTTTGGCTTTAGCTATTCCTGAATGATGTGTGCCTCTAAATAAAATCAGTGCCACCTCTTGTTTGACATGGTTCAGTGGACTTTTTTAACCTGTGTCTCTGTATGAATCGATTTTCAGCTCCATAGTCGCACTAAAGTCTCATCTCATCCCATTTAAATTCTGCTTATCGATCAGTTTACTGACTGTGACTGTGAGTGAGAAAATGCGCTGTGTGTGTGTGTGTGTGTGTGTGTGTGTGTGTGTGTGTGTGTGTGAGCATGGGCGATAAATGTGTCATAAAGTGGCTGCAGTGGTAAAATATTAAAAATGAGGTACTTGTATGTGCTGGTTTGGTGAGTGCCCCTGTGTCACTTCCATGTAGACAGAGTTCCTGCTCCATTTCGACCACTTGTACCACATTTTAAAACTCTTGCTACAGAGTGTTGTTTTTTAAAGACATTTGGCCTTTTAGACACTGAATCGTGCCTGAGCTACACAGTGCAGCTTTACGTTGCGTGTCCTTCGGTGCGTTCAGACATGTGTCTCTTACACACCTTCATCTTCTGTGCTCTGAGTGCAGAAAGCCAAGCTCGGCCCCGGGAAGAAGGTGATCGACGAGACGGACGACGCCGGCTCCAACCAGCTGCCGTCCAACAACCTGGACCGAGTCAAGCTCAGCGACTTCGCCTTCCTGGCGGTGCTGGGGAAAGGCAGCTTTGGGAAGGTGAGCTGCAGGAGCGGCTTGTGTCGCCGGTGTCACGGAGAGCGGGTCGGTCACAATATGTGCTCCCTGTTTGTGTCTCTCTAAAGGTCATGCTGGCAGAAATGAAGTCAACCGAAGAGCTGTATGCAATAAAGATCCTGAAGAAGGACGTGGTGATCCAGGACGATGACGTGGAATGTACCATGGTGGAGAAGCGGGTCCTGGTCCTGCAGGACAAGCCGCCCTTCCTCACACAGCTGCACTCGTGCTTCCAGACTGTGGTAGGTCGAAAGGCTGCAGGGCGCGAACAGGACAGGTCACTGCAGGTCAGGTCGAATTAAATATGAAGAGGGCTTTTAGCTAAACAGCTTAGTCATGAAATGCTGTGGAGGATGCGTCCGAAACAAAAGCAAAGAAAGAAACAGACCTTGATTATGAGGCTGAGGTTCCAGTGCATGTTTGTGTTGACCTTGAACACAAAACCAGAACACACAACTCAACACCGCTGACGTGTACAGGAGCAGCAGGCACGAAACACGTGCACTGATTTGCATGAACTCATTTTCTCAGTCTCTCCTCCTGCATGGCAAGAAAACCCATTTGTATTTGTTCCTACCAGTATTTCTTACTTTATCTTTATATTATTATTATTATTAGACATTTTTATATACTGTACGTGAATGAAAGTGACTGTCAGCAGTTGCATCCTACAGAGCAGATGAAAGAGGACGTGACACAGCATTGCTCATAGCATAGCACACACACACACGCACACACACACACACACACACACACACACACACACACACACACACACACACACACACACACACACACACACACACACACACACCCTTCTCCTTTAGATGCAACATCAGGCCACTGCAACCTGGAGGACGGAGGATGTACGCTATGGTGGAGGAATCCTCTGTGTTACTGCTTTGTTTCATCTTGTACTTTAGAAGATATTCAGATAAAGTATCCAAGCTCATCGTACATCCGTTTTCTGGTTTTTGCTCATCGATATCTAGAAAGCAGCATGCGTGAACACCAGTGAAGTTAAGTTCAGGGAAGTTGTGTCCACTTTGCCCAGCGGACTGTCATGTAGCTGGGAGTAAACAGAGTCCAGAGCTTTGTGGTGGCTGGTGACATTCTGTGAGTCAGAGGAGACCTGTTGCTGTGTGGAACGCTTTTTGTTCTGCTAGAAAGTGACTGTCCATCACAGCTGAGAACAGGGTCAGGCCAAACATGTCACGGGCTGTGAGGGACCAGCGCTGCTGGAGCAGCCAAATGTTTCCTGGCAGATGTCTGCGCTGGGTGTTTTCATTTCCAGTGAAGTGCTTTGTTGTGGTCTTTGTAGGTCACCTTGTCATGGTAAGTGTAACGCGGATCATAGGATGACTCAGGCCGCAACATGGCGCTGTGTCTTCCAGGTTGCGGCTTCGTCACTGAAGAAAAATGGAGAAACTTCGCAGCTTATCTGAAATATTGCCTGTGTTGAACTCAACCTTTTTTTCTGTGACGCCACAGGATCGTCTCTACTTCGTCATGGAGTATGTGAATGGTGGAGACCTCATGTACCATATCCAACAAGTGGGCAAATTCAAGGAACCTCAGGCTGTGTAAGACATTCAAAAAGCATCTGAGCTGAGCCTCACTGGAACTGTTCTATGCTGGATGATGGACTTACGAGCATTTGCCTGCGTTGTGTTTTAGGTTTTACGCGGCAGAGATTGCTGTGGGCCTCATCTTCCTGCACAGTAAAGGAATCATCTACAGGTGAGTGCGACCCAGTTGTGTTGTTCACCAGCTGTGAAAGCCAAGCGAAAGCAACTCTGAGAGGGAAGTGCGCGTCACACTGTGCGCCTGCGTGTCCTTCCTCAGAGATCTGAAGTTGGACAATGTGATGCTTGACTCTGAGGGACACATTAAGATTGCTGACTTTGGGATGTGTAAAGAGCAAATGGTGGAGGGAGTGAGCACGCGCACCTTCTGCGGGACTCCAGACTACATCGCCCCGGAGGTAAGTGGAGCTCTGCTGAGCGGAGGTGTGTGTGTGTGTGTGTGTGTGTGTGTGTGTGTGTGTGTTAACGCGCATGTTGGCGTGCGTGTATGTTATGATGCATGAGGTCATCTCTGTCACCGTCTCGTCTGAGCCTGTGTCACCCTTGTGGTTTCAGATTAAGGTCACTGCCTCGGGGTAGACACACACACACACACACACACACACACACACACACACACACACACACACACACACACACACACACACACACACACACACAGAGGCGCGGTAACACTCCCTCATGACGTAAGCTTCCCACTCAAAGACACCCAGTGTGTCTAGTGGCTACACGCCCACGCTGGGGACTGGGTATATCCCAGTGGGTTTTCTCCTCAGCTACTTGTTTAACAGTGACGTCATTTAGGATAAGTCACTCTACTGAACACTCTTAGCAGCATCTGTTCAATATTAAATTCCTTGAATGTTGAAAATAAATAAACGCATTATTCTGAAAAATATATATATATCTATATAAATACAGATATACAGTATAAATATACATACGGTTCTAAATATGTTACTGGCATAAAAAAAGAGGCTCAAACATCTCACCAAACAAGCATTTTTTGACAGAATCACAGTCATTTTGACAGAGAGGATTTATTATTTTTGACACCTTAATAATTACCTTACTAGATTATAGGTGCTTCATACAGTATTATTGGTGGCAAGCTCTGGATGACGTCATCTCAACAGGTTCGTTCTGTGGGGTTGAACGTGAGCGATACATTGCACAGCAGACAACACATACCGTATTGTGTGTTTGCATGTGTGCGAGCTGCTGCAGTGAGGTCCGTGTTGAGCTTCACTCACACCTGCCTCCACTCCGTCGGTGAGGGAGCAGCAGCCTGGTCCCCTGCCGGGCTGCAGCGGCGCCGCACACAGTGTTTCCCCGTGTTTACTCTGACCTATATAGCCAGTCGCTCAGCCAGCGCCCTCGCGCTAATGTAAAGTCACACCTCAGTGGGTTGGACACAGGCAGGAAGAGAGCGAGAGGGAACCATGAGGAGCGGGAGACAGAGCAGCCATGACGCCCTGTCAGGTGTCAGCTGTGAGAGAGCAGCAGGCGCTGATGAGAGTAACCGGGCCCTGATGGAAAGGCAGCAAAGCGACAGAGAGCTCCCTCATCATTCCTGTGTGCAGCCTTTGAGGATATTGAGCTGTCTGACGTGGACCATTTCCCTCCACGCCCTAGTTGGCCCCCAGCTCAGTGTGGCATTAAGGGGCTTGTGGCTCCTCTTTGGGCTGAAGCAGGAGGCACATGCACTGTAACGTGCTACAATACATACAGAAGATGTGTCTGTTACTTTGACAGGCAGTTTAAAACCACCATGTCTGCTCACAAGAAGCTAACATCTGGATTTTTGTACAATATTTTGGAGTAACAGTTGTTTGGTTCTTCTCTTTCTTTCTTTCTCCTTCTCTAATAGGTGCGCTTGCTTTCATTAGGGGAAATTATTTATTTAAAGCGAGACGTAACGTCCACATGTTCTAGCTAATTGAACAGACATAATTGTGGGTCTCCGTGCAGCGTATCTATGCACAGGTCAGCGATGCAGCGCGGCCTCCGCCGTTGAATAATGACTGTTCCACATTTCTCAGAAATGTTCTCAGGACCGCAAATAATAACACTGAGTCATCGCGGACTCGTCATCGCGGACTCGTCGTCTTGTCTCGCGCTTTTTGCAGCGGCGGCTCCATTTTCGGCCCCCACAACAATTACCCTGCACTCAGTGGTGTTTTTAGATGAGGACTATTAGGGGTCTTACAGACTCGCTGCAGCTGCTGATGTGAAAGTGAGCGAGAGGCGAGAGAACGCAGGTGAGGGAGGGGTGAGGATGTGAGGAGGGGGGAGGAGGCGGCGGGGAGCACGAGGCTGTCAAGCTTTGACGGCTTTCATTAGAAGAGTCTGCTCTTTTAGAAACATTAGGTTAAATTAACAATGTTCTGTTCTGTCTCCATTTCTCATTTCTATAATCTTCTTCTAATTAGTCTAATTAATTTATGTTAATTTATGTGTCCCTGATACATTATACAGTATATTACATACAGCAACAAGCTGTAGTTGTGATGTGAATAAACACCTTGAGTCATTTGTTTTATTTATTTGGCCTCTATAGATGCTGCTTATTATGGACCTGTTGCTTACTCTGCCTTTGCTTTGTTGTGTTCAGAGCTGTGCAGATGAATCTGTGTGTAGTCTCAGTAAAGATCTCAGCATGAGCGGGACATGAATTCACAGGCAGCACACAAAGGACAGATTTAAAGCCAAATGAATGTCCTTTCGGTGCTTTAGTGTCTCATCTAAGGCAGACAGTGGAAACGTCCAGCGTCAGTGACCTGAGTCTGAGTCTGACTATAGTTTGGCATTGGCTTATTCCATGCTGTGAATCAGCATGAAGAGCAGAACAACTAATTCAAGTGAAGGAAAAGTAATTTAGAGGCATGTTATTGACTTCTCACCTCAGCTTTAATATTCTCCTTTTGAGAAATGCTTCATGTCTAATGAGTCTTGGTTACCTCTACACTCCTATTAAACTATGTTAACTAGAATCATTAATCTGTCTGGGGTCACAAGGCCTCATTCGCCTCAATGCTTTGAGTCGATGCTTCTAAATGCTGGCGCGCCCCTTTAATTGGTCTCATGTTCTTAACTACATGGAAAAGGTGCAGTGAGGCAGGATGCGTGTGAACCCCAAGGCTGCTTATTAAAATCACCAGCGTATGAAACCGACTGCGGCAGCATGCTGCAAAATACACAGTGACCTAATGCACAACCTGTTTGTTCCACAACAACAACAACAACAACAACAACAACAACAACAACAACAACAACAACAACAACAACAACAACAACAACAACAACAACAACAACAACAAAAACCCATAGCTACCTGTGTTCCTTTATTGTACATTTCTACATAGGTTGGTGTGTGTGTGTGTGTGTGTGTGTGTGTGTGTGTGTGTGTGTGTGTGTGTGTGTGTGTGTGTGTGTGTGTGTGTGCGTGTGTGTGTGTGTGTGTGTGTGTGTTTTAGGAGAGGAGCCTTGAATAGCTAGCAGTCTGATCCAGAACTGTCATGTAGCATTATCCCTAATGGGAGAGAGATGTCTGCAGCGCTGCAGTGCTCATGCCTGCACACACACACACACACACACACACACACAAACACACACATGCATATGCAGAGAGCCACAAGGTGCATAAACAGGCACGCAGAAGATTTAATGTAAGAATATCAAAGGGATTAGACTTATATACATATAAGCTGTAGGTGGCCATTAGCAAAGTGAATCTCTTGTTCTACTTTTTCTTCTTCTTCTTCTTCTTCTTCTTCTTCTTCTTCTTCTTCTTCTTCTTCTTCTTCTTCTTCTTCTTCTTCTTCTTCTTCTTCTTCTCAGTAATACGACACAGCTCCACTGGCCACAGGCTTTCATACAATAGAGTAAAAGATAAAAGAGGACGAGGGCAGGGAATTTCAGGCACAGGTCACGCTTGTCTATTTCCATCACTGACAACGTGGCAAAAGGAAAGAGCACTTCACGTATTTATCAGCCGTCGCCGAAGTAGCGGAACCGGCATCATCTGGTGAAAAGTAGAAAGCATAAGACGTAGACGGTTCAGAGTATGAAGGTCGCTTTGCCTGAAACTGTAAGTGGCCTTGGCGTAAACAAGCAAAGGACGGCAAGTCACACATTCACACACACAGTAGAGCTGCTGCGTATACTGTACGTTTTAAGAATAGCATATTGTTTCCAAAGTTATTAAGGGAATTTCAATAATTCTGTGCTGAAGTAGAATCTTGGACACAGTGTGATTGGCTTCATCTTCGCTGATGTATACTGTATGTGTAGCATTCAAAATGTACTGTGGCATGAATAATTCGAAGGAGGCAGTCTTACTGCTCAGAGCCCAATGTAACAGCACAGACCAAATAAAAATCCTTCTAGCTTCAGTACGAGCTGCTGATGCACCGGCTCCTCAGCTCTGTCGGCCTGATGTTCCGCGCTGAGTAGAAAGTGCTGTTCTAGTTCAATTCTAATTAAGCTCAAAAAAAATTAGACAAGCTGCGGTGAGAGGAAAACTACTTTAATGTTCATTAATAATTGACTTGTTTGTTGTGTTGCATTTGTGATGTGCCTCCGTGAGCTCCCCGCTCTGCTCGGTGACAACGAGAAGATACAGTACGTTTAGAACATGGAAGCACAAACTAGCGAAGGAACACTTTTGCATAGTAGGACCTCAACAAACGCCTGGTTATATGCTCTTTTCTCACCTCTTCCCTGTCTGTGCCTGCAGTAAAAGTGTTATCACAGATACTGTAGGCAGGACCATATTGTGAGCACCGCTATCAGCTTGTCCTAGACCACAGTCGTTACTATATACGTACAGTGAAAGCGGGAATCGAATGCGTGCATTTGGGAGACAATCATCCAGACGTTACAGCCGCCGTGGCTTTTGCTTCTCCTTAACTTTGTGGAAATGGTGAAAAAGCTCCAAGGTGTTGGTGTTTTGTAAAATGATAGATGGTGACTTGTGTTTGTGTTTCGCTATCTGCTTCCTACCCACACACCAAATACTCGCGCCGCGCCAGGAATCCTCAGCCTCCCAGCTCCTCCGCTCGCTCGGTCGCGGCGAATCTGCTGCTGCAGGTGGTTCAAGGTACAGGAAACGGTTCAGGGGGCGCTCGGCTTTTGCGCCGTCGCCGCCGCAGATGTTTTCTTCGCTTTATAGGTCGCCGTTGTCTGAGGCGACTCTCTTTAGCGGAGCAAAGGAGCTGTCGCTGTCTGTTTACTGCAGTAAACGGGATTTTCAAGGCTGCTGTCAAACCTGAACCGCGTGTGTTTATTAGCATTAGACAGAGTCTGCGCCCTTAAAAAGGAAATCTGAAAAGCTGTTACAATATGTGCTATTCATGCTAAAGAAATGACTCAAACTGCGTTGTGGGTGGAAAAGAGTTCTTGGCAAAAGCTTCCAGATGTTGTGTGAGGAAGTGTTACACGCCGTGGCGTTGAGTGAACTGGTTTCTCCTTTCTCCCCCTGCAGATCATTGCGTATCAGCCATACGGACGCTCTGTGGACTGGTGGGCATACGGAGTGCTGCTCTACGAAATGCTGGCAGGACAGGTGACTGACACACACGCACACACACACACACACACACACGCACACACGCATGCACACACACACACGCATGCACACACACACACACACACACACACACACACACACACACACACACACACACACACACACACACACACACAGTCCCGGGTACGAGGCCGCATCCACATTGCTTCATGTGAACTGCTGCTGAGGACGCATCCTGTGGAGGAGGACTGAGCTTCAGCAGCTCTAACCACTTGCCCAAATCCTTGTATGTTCCCTAAGTGCTTTAATCGCAGTGTTCCTTCCACTCTTCTGCACGGAGCCTCTGCCTCCATTCTCTTTATGTATTATGCATGTACATATATTCTGTGTACAGCTGTATATTACCTTTTCATGAGCCAAGTGCAGCATATAGAAGCATCAGTCTGGTTGCTGAACTAAAATAGATCATTCATTTGCCAAGTGGTTCAAAACTCAGTGTTTTGTTCCACAGGTTTTGACCGAAGACACATTTTCGAAAACTGACATTAATGTCAGGAGGATATTTTTGAGGCGCCAAAAGCTGAATGCACCCAGTACCAACACCCCAAACCCCCCCCCCCCCCCGGCTACCCTGCCTCGTGTAAAATCAGGTAAAGGGGCTTGATGCAGACAGGTTATCTGTACTGAAGGGGCCGCTGGAGTGGAAATGACAAATAATTCATTTTATGGACTGTCAAAACACCCACATTATGGTAACTGATGATGAGCAGCCAGAGAGCGGGGAGGGAAGCTGGGTCATCCACTCCATTTGCCCTGCCACGGCCTCCTGAAACCCCTTCCTCTCTCGCTGGTTGTTGTTTTTCCACATCTCCGCATTTTTGTGTGTCCTGTCTGCTGAAAGTGAACAGAGTTGGTTATGAAAGTGGTTTCAGAACAGCAGCCTCTCGTCCGTCCTCAAAATGAAGCACCGTCAGCGCTCTCAGTATCGTGTCCTTCCGCCCTCAGCCTCCTTTTGATGGAGAGGATGAAGATGAGTTGTTTCAGTCCATTATGGAGCACAACGTGTCCTACCCCAAGTCCCTGTCCAAAGAAGCTGTCTCCATCTGCAAAGGGGTGAGTGGGCGTCTTTAGTCATCAACTAAACTTCCCACACACACAATACTGTGTAAAAACAGGTACATTTACTTGCTCATTAAGTAACATTCACACAGATTCTTTCACTTCTTTAGCTGCCTGACATAAAATCTCCCTTTTGTCCCATTTTAGTGGGACATTTCTTTCCACAGAAGCTCATTGAAATTCCCGTAAATCCGCTTTTTAAGAACTGTGTCTTTTAAGCTCCTTGCCGAAGCCAAAATAATTCTGCTCGCCGAAAGACGGCTCCGAGCTCTTCCTGCAACGCCTGACAGGCTGCGGCACACTGGCTGCTCTGGGGCTGTTCTCCGCTTTCTACAGTCACATGTCGCATACTGTCTGAGCAGTCGCTGGTAGAATTAAGTCTGAGGATGCAGAGTTCCCTCGTCTCCTCTCACTTTGACATTTGCATTTTTACAGCTAAGCCCTGACGGTAAACCTATTAACTTCATGGAAAACGTTCTATTTAATTAAATGATAGAGATATCTTTTTACAGCATGTTCCTTCAGAAACAAAAAGGGATCATACGTACTTTAACTTCTGATTGTGTGACCTTTTGAAGCTAAAACACATCCTTCCATTTCCTTACAATGAGCAGCTGATGACCAAGCACCCGTCCAAGCGTCTTGGCTGCGGTCCTGAGGGAGAGAGGGACATCAGAGAGCACGCCTTCTTCAGACGCATCGACTGGGACCGCCTCCAGAACCGGGAGATCCAGCCGCCCTTCAAGCCCAAAGTGGTGAGCCATTTACTGTGGTGCTACTTCAGCCAGGGTTAAGGGCATGGGCAGCCCGTCCAACACACAGTCGCTCAGAATCCTCCGCTGTGAGATACCGACCACATGTCGTTTGAGCCTGCAGGTTTCTGGCCCCAGCATAAATGTGTTAAAAATAGGCGACTTGTAGCATCATCTAGGAAGTGCCCCTTGAACACGATGCCTTGATGCACAGAAGCAGCAGCCTTCTCTTTTTACTGTTCTCTCTCAGTGAAAGTGTGTTTTTTTTTTTTTTTGTTTTTCCACTAAAATCATTTTAGAAACTCGCGTCAGCTTCTCGCTCAGCACCTGCTCTTACTGCTTTCAACTAGTGAACACAGTGAACCTGTACCCTGTTGACAACGTAGCGCTGCTGGTTAGAAATGTTGAGGCGTTGTGTGAACACATGCAACAGGAGGAACTGACAAGAAGACACAGACGACCTCCAACCTCCTGCATGTAACTGAGCGAACGGGACCGTGTGTGTTCACCTTCAGCTCCGTCCTCGGCTCCATCGGCAGCTGCTTGACAGAAAGTAACAGAAAGTTACCAGTAAACTGCTGTAAAAGGACGGATTTGACACACTACATAATGGAGCATTTTAAGTGATATGCAGCTATATTGGCTGTGCATACTGTACACATGTATTACTTACATATTTATTGGTGTGTGCGTGTGTGTGAGAGATAGGAAGAGAGAGAAAGAGACAGAGAGACTGCTGTAAGTGTGTGTGTGTGTGTGTGTGTGTGTGTGTGTGTGTGTGTGTGTGTGTGTGTGTGTGTGTGTGTGTGTGTGTGTGTGTGTGTGTGTGTGTGTGTGTGTGGGAAGGATTGCGAGGGAGGAAGATGTCTCCTCATGCACTCTTCGTCTTCAGTGTGAGTTTCTTCGTGTGTAGGGGGTTAAAATCAATATTAGCTGAAGAAACGAGTCATTCTGCGCTTGTTGTCTGTTTTTGGTGCACTGTGAAAGTTGTGCACGTGTTTCATAAGGAATGCTCGTTCACATGCTGTTTACACTGTAAGGGTGAATGATGGAGCGAGCCCTCCACCCGCCATGACCTACATGTACACGTACATGCCCTATCCCCAACCTCAATAATGACTCATTTACTGTAGTTCTTATTGGAACACAGTTCTCCTGAACCTGCCGCACTCTCCTGCAAATGTTCCTACTCAGTCTCTCTTCATCTGCCTGTGACAGCTGTGGAATTGCAATCAATACACCAGCTGCATCCGACTGAGCATTTCTAATGGTTTGTGTCCACTGGACCGGGACAGAGGACACAGTCTGTGTGGCTGAGGAGCCAGTTCATGCACATGCGGCAGTCGAAAAAATGTAGGTCGAATAGGTAGAAACTGCTGATTGATAGTGAATGAAAGGACAGACGTAGAGCAAGAAGAAAGAGTGGGAGGACTTAGTCACTGCGCAGAGTCAAAGGAAGAGATGTGCATGATGAGATGCACGGACACACACCCACAGCAATATGGATGAGTTGTGACTCACTGTAGCTGTAAGAAGACTTGACTGAGCATGTCTGCCTCCCTAGTTTATCTCAGGACTGGAGAAGGAGTGTGTTCACCGTTCACTGTTTGTTATTCATATTCATTTTTATAAAAAATGTAGTTTTAATTCTCAGCAGACACAGATTGGATGTTGAAGCGCTGATGGCCGCCCAAGACTCACCAGTAACCGGTGGGGTCGGAGCCTCAGACTGAATGCATGAAAGTTGTCCTGCTGCAATCTGTTCGCTGCAAGTGACGAGCTAACAGATCAGCAAAACGGAGCGCCGCGTCGGGAGACGATGAGCAGAACGGAGGGCTTCCTCCGCGCCGGTGGCTTCGGGGAGCGAGCGGGAGAGTCTTGGCACAACTCTTAATGGAGGCTGGCGCTCATTTATCATCCTAAGTAGCTGAGTGTTCTTTTAATATGCTTGAGTGCAGAGACGCGCGCGTCTGTGTGTGTGCGCGCGAAGGGAGATTAAAGATGAGAGAAAGTAGGTCAAAATTCCATGTAGGACACTCTGTCACCATGTACGGGAGGATGCATCAACAGCATCACAGATCTGGTCAGTCCATAAGGGTCGGGCTGAATCACACCCTGAGAAACGGAGGATGTACGACCAGAGCTGTGTTTTGCCAAAAGGCCACATTTATGTCCCAAATATGCCACAAACGAGCTGAAGCCCATTCTCATAAGACCATCGTTCAGAGCCTTGTTGAGCTTGTTGAGCTAATCGGACCTTCATTTTTTTATTAAACATTTTCTGTCATATTGAAGATTTTTTTTAATTGTATAGTGAAACAATGTTAACCTTTAACTTACAGCTCAGTCGTAACAACGCGATTAATCCTTATGACATTTTGGTTCATTCCTGCTTGAGAAATGAGAGCCGTTGTCTCGTGGAGCGAGTGTTGTGCGATTTAGAAGGAGTCATCTCAGTGCTGGGGACTTTCTGGGGAGGTCAGAGCCAAACATGTCTTGCTTCACTTGACAGATGGTCAGTGATGGATAGAAGGCGACAAGTAGACAAACAGACAGTGCAGAGCGGTTGAAGGCGGCTGCCGATTACCCATCAGGTATCTGCTGTGTGGCAAAGAGAAAAAGGGACACGCACGCACACACACACACGCACGCACACACACACACACACACACACACACACACACACACACACACACACACACTGTCCTCTGTCTGCCCTGTCAGTTTCAACAGTCATGGTGGGACCTGAAAACACACTGGGAACATCTGTCTAACATCACTTCCTGTTAGATCGTCTGACCTGTTCTGCGTGGCCTTGCCAGTATTTTACAAGAAAACTAAATATTCATATCTGTGCCCCTGTTCTTCTAACAGACAGATGTGTGTAACACACACACACACCAAGCTTATGTAGGTCAGCAGTAGATAAGGCCGGTTAATTGAAATGCTTGCTTTAGTTAAAGGGGTCACAGACTCAAGCTGCCGACTCACCAACAGCTAAAATCATCTGAAGGGGCTAAAAACAAAAAAAGGGAAGTTGTGTAATAAACGAGCAGTGATTTCACTTTGGCAAAATCCTGCTCCTCTTGTCTCCCCACGAATTATTGGGTCTGGGTTAGTAGGCGTATGTGAGAAACAGCAGCTTTGATGCAAGATGGAGGTGTCTGTTGTTTTATTGTGGCGGATTAGGGTCAGAAAAAGGACTCACACTGTACTGAATGAAGTAGCGCGTAGACGTCAGGCCCCAACGACTGGAGATGATCACTTTTAAATATCACCTTTGAAGTCGCAGCCTCCCAGAGCTTCTTCCCATGACAAACGTGTTGCTTGCCTCCCTGAGCTCCAGCCTCGTGGCGTTTGGCTCCACAGAGTCAGCTTCGTTGGCAGCCAGCTGCAGAACGCTCCCTCTCTCCCTGGGGAGCACGAATTAGCAGGGACGCTAGCACAGTGTGCGTCGTGTACTAGAGCAGTGTTTGTGAGGTGGAGGTGTGTGGGCGGACTGGCTGATGAGAACGGAACAGGATGGCGGCCGGCGTGCAGACTCTCCCCGTCTCCCCCTTGTGTCGTTCTCTGTCCCCACAAACCAAAGACAAAAGGATAATTGGAAAGTTAACAGCTGTACGTTTGGACGAGGCCGACAACAGATAGTCGGCGTTTGAATCACACGTCCACCACGCGCTCCAATGTTGAAGCAAGCTGTGATGTCACATGTCAAGTTTGCCTTCAAGGGGAATAAAAATAAAAGTGAGATGCACACACACACACACACACACACACACACACACACATGCGACCTTCCTTGAGGAATTCTCTGAAGTGCTAATTCCTCCAACGCGTGACACGATCCGGCACCTTTGGATCCACTTTGATTCTGCCCTCATCACAGAGAAAAGGCAACATCCCCCAGCGGCTCCTGCACCAATTAACCCTTTCCTCACCTCGCTGCACGCTGCTGTTTCTGCAGGCCGTTCGTCCGCTCTTCTCTCTTTAACCTCCTCCACGTCTCCTCCCCACAGTGCGGCAAAGCGGCGGAGAACTTCGACAAGTTCTTCACTCGCACCCAGCCGCAGCTCACCCCGCCGGACGAGCTGGTCATCGCCAACATCGACCAGGCCGAGTTCGCGGGCTTCTCCTTCATCAACCCGCAGTTCGTGCACCCGTCGCTCAGCAGCAGCTTGTGAGCAGGACGAGGAGGCTCAGCGCTCACTGCCACCAACGGAAATCTACCAAAAACTCAACGTCTGACTGCAACTTGATCAAGGCCTACCATTGATGTTTATGTGTTAGTTTGAATTGCAAACAGGAATTTAGGGCATGCATATTCGTTCTGTAAAACACCTTCGCCAGGTTGGCGTGTCATTCACATTGTTTTCCAGCCTCCATGAGAAATGATTTCATTTAGATTAAAGTCAAAGTCCAGGATCCTTTCGCCTGTAATAGATGTTTGAAAGTTTACCATAACTGGATGCGTGATGAAATGACCACAGTGAATGACAGCGTGTCAGTATGAAACACACCAGCTGGTGCAGGTGGAACCAGCACCTTGTTCCCTGTGTGGCGTTTACAGGTCGCACCCCCCTTTGGTTTCATGGTGACGGCGTAACATTGATTGTAGACATTTTTAACTTGCGATGTGTCGATCCAGTAGGTACGTAGTTATATAACATGCAGCCTGTAGAACTGCCAAACGTTGAGACGCACCCAGTGGGTTTGATTCCGGTCACCCTGTTTTACTGCTAGCGATGCCAAGCCCTTTGTTTCTATTCCCACTTTAGGAATCACCGTAGTCGTGCATCTACCCTGAGAAATCGAACCTACAAGTTTACAGTTTGTCATGTTTGAAGACTAGTCAGTGTTAACTTCTCTTCCTGTCCCCTTAGTCTTACAATATGAGATTTCTAAGATTACAACATCAGCTGATGTCATTGTGTATTAAACATGCAAATATCACATCTGTCAAGTTTCTTAGACATTAACCAGATTAGAGAGTCGCCACAATCATTATTAGTTTAACGTTTTCGATCCTTTAAAGGATTTTTTTAAACCAGACTTGCTTCTACTCTTCTTTTGTTTGTGGTTTAATCCGTATTTTTCCATTAGATCAATATTTTCATGCATCTTCTGTCAGCATACGGCTCCTTTGTAAATAATCGTGTTATTATTGTGAAGAAGAGTAGAGCAAGTGACAGTTTTTATACCAACACCTGAATGTGCTTTTATGACATGAATCAGACAAACCAACATTGGTTTGTCTGAATAGAATCAAACTAGGAACATGACCCAGTAGGCAGCCCATCAACTTTTTATCCGCTGGGTGTCTTAAATGCAATCCAGATTTAGCACGTTGTTAGAATTACCTTTTTTGCCTGTGTTGGCAGATTGATCAGGATTTGTGTTCCTGTTTTTGTTTTTGTTTGTTTGACCTAATTTGATGTTCTGCGTTGACTGGATGCACGTCTGGCTGTGTGTGCACGCTGTTGGTATGCGCCTGCCGTGCATGTGATCACGTGAGAAAGCAAGAAGCCTGACGCAGTCAAAGGAAGGCTCCACTCAGTGGCCTGGCTCGTGTTAACTTCAGTTCACCATGTTCAATACAAACTAATTAACTCTCTGCGCAGCAGTAATCAAAGAAAGTCAAGTTATCACAATTTTCTCAGTTCCCACAATTTTCCAGATTCTTCAAATAGGTTTAGACTTTTTGTACATGTGCATCGTGTATTTTCAGTAGGAGAATGTAAATGCTGACATGAATGGATTTGGCTATAAACTTAATGCTGCGTTGTTGTAATTGTTCTTCTTTTTAGTGTTGTTTTTTGGATGTTGTTTGTTGACCCGAGTGGCGTGCGATACGTGGAAACTTTAGATGCGTTCACACTCGCTCACCCAGACTGTACCCCATCGGACGGAACCTTTTGCACGTGCCAAACCTGAGAGCTGCCAGGACCCGACAGCGGTCCCGCGGGCGTCAGGGGCCTGCTCTGCGCCCCCTACAGCTCAGCGTGGGGTTAGCGGCTCCCAGCGTACGAGGACGCTAGAAGCCCCTCGCTCACGGTGGTGGATTTCGAACTCTTGTCTGAGAATTTGACTGAGCGTCTACAGATGTGACAGAAGATATTTTCTGTGCACATCCAGAGCTCACCCCGACAGTCTGGCCCTTGTCTGAGCCTTCGTGCACCTCTGAATGATACTGTGCATCCCTTTAATGGAAGCTGATGACTTCCTTCTTCCTGTTTGTAGAAACCTTGAAATAACGAGTCACAGATAGTGTATGCATGAAACAATACAGTCCCCTGTGTGCCTTTCCCAACCGCAACACATTTATTTAGCATCCTTCTTCTAATGTCTAACTCTCCATAATCCATGTTTCCTCCACATCATTGCTTCACCTAATCTTTTTGTACTACTTCAGTTAGTTTCTACTTTCGATCTGTGTCGGTGTCTCAGAACGTCTCTTGATTCTCAATGAATGTAAAGCTCCTATAAACAACTCTGCACGCGTTAGTCCCACAGCCGGGCCACCAACTACTGTAGTTTGTACTTTAAATCTAACCTGAAAACAACTGGGCTCATGCTCCCGTGTCCGCTTGCCTGACCTTTGCCTCCCTGTGCCTAATATCGACTGAATGCTTTAGTGAGTGATTGCTAACCGTGTCGACAGTCTCAAAGTATAATAATCAGGGAGTGACGGAACAATGAACGTTGGTGGATGTGACTGAGCTGAAAAGAGCAATGATGATGATGATGATGATGATGATGATGATGATGATGATGATGATGATAATGGCTTGTGTGGAGGACGACCCTCGTGCCTCGTCACTTTGAACCATCCAACCCCCCTTTTGTTTTTTTTTACCTCTTCCTCCTTCCTCAGTGCCTGGGCCCCATCTTCATCACAACACTCCTCCTCTCACCCTTTAAAGCCCATCAGGTCAGGAGCGCACTGTTTCCTTCCTACAGATGGCATCAGTTCTTCCTCGCTACACGCTCTCCCTAGTGCATCATGGGAAAAGAGTTAGCCAAACTTATTTGGTGTTTAACTTTGTTTACAATCTATTTGACGTCCTGACATTTGTTATTAGCTTATGATTCATAATTAGGACCTGAAGGGAACTAAACCCTTTTTAGTTTTGACAAAATTCATTTGAAAATAAGGGTTTAAGGGAGAGGTCTATTTAAAACACTCAGTTTATGTAAGTTTAAGTTTTGTTTTAGAGTAATGATTTTTCTTTTTTGTAGGGAGTCATTACAGTATGTTTTGTGTGGTCTCCGCTGTAAAAACAAGAGTTAAAGTGAACTGCAAAGCACAGGATCATTAACATGCAGGAATGCCTTATCGCTTTACCGAGACAGTACCACGGTCTCTACTCTCCTCTCGTTGTTCATTTAGAGTCTAGACACCCTGCTGTTGTACATAAATGACTTACAGTAGACGCCTACATAGATTGTACAAGAAGATATATTGTATTTTGCAAATGGTGTATGTTTCCATTGTCCACCTTAAACCTTTACAGTGAGTCTGAGCTACTTACCTTGTACCTGATTGTCTCATTTGTACCTAATGTATGATAACAAAAATTAATAAAGGAAAAATCTGGTTCATACTCAAATGTGGGTGGTTTATTTGTCATCTGCTCAAAATGCTAGGTTTGGTTTGATTGACATCTCAGTTGTGACTTACAGTGGCTTAAGTTTAATAAGGACACCAGATACTTCTGTTCATGTGTTTACTGATAGTAATGAAGTACAGTGGATGTAATGGTTGGTAACCATCAAATAAACAATTATTGGGTCTTGTCTGAAGGTCTTAAAAAGCCAAGATGCCCAGTTCTCACCACTGACTTCATTATTGTACTAATAAGTTGTACTGAAGTCTTAACTTCTTACAACCTTGACCTCTTTATGGACACAAGCTTAATCATTTGAGTCTCAACACACTTCATAACTGCAGCACCTTCATATATCAGTCGCCTGCTTTCATCCATCTTCATGACGTTACTTTAAATGAGGGCCCATAATTACTAAATTACTGGCAGGCAGCCAGTTTCATTACTAGTGGATCCCAGTGATAATTCTGATATCCTGACTTTGTATTTTCAGGTTTACAGAGTATGTGTGGTGATGTAAAGGTGATGTACTGCAATCTATATTATATCTTTTCTCCCGTTTGTTGTAGCTGTGCTGATAGTAATGTTCACAGTCTGATTCACAATAGCATCTCTGCGACTGCGTCACAGAAGCTGACTAAATGATGTATGTTTATTTCCAGCATCATTCGAAGAATGTAAACCGAATTAAATGTAGGTAAAAATAATGTGGTCAGTTGTACAAATTGATCAAATCAGTTGTTGAAGTTTTAACATCTAACCTGTTCTGGTCTGGGAGGGTCCGCAACAAAACAACTGTGACGCCTCGTGGCTTTAATCTGGTCTGAACCGCGAACTCGCCGTTATTCCCCGCGTCACGTGAACGCAGCATCTCAGAGAGGTGGAGTGCTGAGTTACACCATGTGCGCACTGGCTCGGATAGTAGCTCCGCAGCCGCGCTTCCCCGCAGACACACACGCTTCACTCATCGCTGCGCTCAGACGACACCGACCGACTGACCGGAGACCGACGAGGGACGAGACCAGAGCGGCGGCAAGAAGTGGCCTCAGTGCGACCTCTCATCGAAGGTAATAAAACATTTTGGATGAATGTCAGCGGAGTTAAGAGACAATTATTCGTTGTTCCCTCCGTATTTGAGTTCCTTGTTTTATTAGTTGAATGCGAAACATATCGCATATATCACTGCGCACTCTAAGCGCGAGCCCCTAAAAATAACTTTGTGTGTGAAGAAAGCGGCTTAATCCGACGCGCTGTGGGCTCAAACGCGCTTTACTGAAGGCTGCACCGCGTCCCCTTCAAAGCAGAGCGAGCGGAATAAAGCGGCGCTGGACCATGTGTGAACTTTAACGGCGGCTCGTTGCCTCGTGGCTTCCTGGCAGCCGGGACTCTGTTGTTACAAGTCTGCGTGCAGCCTAGAATGAGGGTGAAGTGATCTGGCACGAATGCTCTTTCTCGGCTGAGAGAGAGGGAAATGACACACAGAGGTGTTCTGGTAAAAAAACAAAAACAAAAACACGGGATATAACGATGTCCACGTCAGCTCTGGTGGTTTTGCCCTCCACGCTCTAAACCGGAGGTTCACGCGTGTCTTTGTTCACTAGTTTATTACTGGGGGACTTTTCAGCACCGCGGACAGCGACCAGGGATGAGGCGACGGGAGTAACAGCTGATTCACCCCGTGCTGCACCTCAGCAGAGCGTTGGGTTCAAATTAGCTGGTGACAGAAGAATGCAATGTTTCCAAGTTCTCCAATCCGGACATCAGCGGAAACTTATATCACGTTTTTATTTCACGTGCTGCGACACCAGAGCTGTAGCTGTAAAAAGTAAAGTGTAAGTAAACAGAGGGGAGATGTAAATGCAGGCTCAACTTGGAGCAGGACTGCGGTAACAGGCAGCCTGCAGGCCTGGTTGGCCCACGTCCACTCCTCACTGTGCCAGCCAGACAAATATTGCTACCATACAAATTCAGACAGAGATGTGTGGGCTGCAGGGGATTATTTTTCTCCGATTGCAGGAGAGGAATGTTTTTTCAGGCTGCATTCTGGTCGATGGCATCTTCTCAGTTCTCAGGTTTAGTGTAACTTTAACATCATCACATCGACGTTCGGAGCTTTACTCCGACAATACTTTTAGCTTATTTCTTAATTTTAGTGTGTACATGAAGCATGACCAACACAAAATGCACATTTATTGGACACAGTATACTGTACATGAGCTTCCCCTCTGGCATCAGCCCACTGTCTTGGCTGTAGCTCACTGGTTTCAGAGATCATGGTGGGCATAGTCCTACAGGAACTTCACGCAGTTCTTTCTTTGGAGATGTCACTGTTAAAAGAAATGTTATTGATGTGCGCATATATTTAAAAAGGAGTGTGAATAGAATTGATATCTCAGTCTAAAATTTTCTCCATTTGTGTCTGTCCCAGTGAAGAAGCCTTGTTTTGGGACTCGCTCTTTGGCGCATTCACGCTCGGCTAATTCGGAGGCCTCCCTTTATAGCGTTGCCAGGCAACGAGGCCAAGTCAGGCACTCACAAACGAGAAACTTGTTCTTACGACAAACGCTGAAAAAGGGACGCTCTACTTCTATTGCTGTGGCTCCGTCCTGGATTGAAGCTGTTCGTGATAATTGTTCCCTCGATGCTCTTTTGAAGCCAACAAACGCTTTGGAAAGTGTTTTGCACCGAGGATCCGAAGTCATTAAAGTCTCCGTCCAAAACATCCACAGTTATTACGATTATGACACGGGTTTGAACGCGGAGAACAATCTGCCTGACAGGCTGTGTGCACACGCTTCACTCGCGATCCGCGGTGAAGGATGGAGGATGACAGCGCGGAGCCAGAAACCAGCTCGCTAAAAGACATTAGCTGCTTCTGCAGCGCCGTGAAAAGGCTCGGCCTCGTCCAGAGCTGCCCCGTCTCATTGGGGGGGGGGGGGGGGGCTCTCAGTGTAACCTGAGTCCGCTGATGCTCACTGAACCTCCACCTTAAGTGGGTTCCTCACAGCTTGTAGCACCAGGGCTGATGATGATCTGATGATGAGTGCGGCTTGTCGTGCCGTCAGCGTACTGTATAGCGTGGCTCTGAGGGAGCCCACCTGAGCGTCTGCAGGCGGAGGAGCCCCCGTGGAGGCCGTGGAGGGCTGCCAGCCTTCTCTCCAGCTGTGTCTGTGGCTCTCTCCTCCCCGTTGTCCTCAGGCTCCTCCAGCGCTCGCTGCGTGTCCACATCGGCGGCAGCAGAGGGAGCGCAGTAACTGGGTCAACAAGCATGTCTCTGTTTAAATTATATTTTGTATGCACCAAATGTTTTTTTTTTTGTGGGGGGGGGGGGGGGGGTTAGACACAGTATATTGCAAAATCTGAAATCACATTACTGCTTTCTTCCAACCCATGTGTGTTTCTATGGAGATCTGCGTTTCAGTTGTTATTCCGTGCTAAAGGCTGCAGACATATGCTTCCATAGAGGTTCCATAGGTTTTTTGGGGGGGGGGGGGGGCGCATGCGTATCCTTGAAGGGGCCTCCGCAGCTGATAGTACACGGCGACTGCAGTGTTCTTGGCAGCGAGCCGCTGGAATCGGGGTTGACAGGAGGTCAGGTGCATGTTAACGACGTAGACAGAGGAGGAGTGCCCTACTTTGGGGCGATGACGTGCCCTTTGCTCTCGCAGCGCTGTGCATCTGCCTGACTTGACGCCAACGTGGCCCCCGTGATGTTCGGCATCACATGAAAGAGGTTTTAAACGATGCATCGCATGTGAACAAGGAGCGCGCACTAATAAAAATACGTTCATTTAATACAAAATCAGAACAAGCTTTTGTTGTGAAAGTATTGATTGTAATTTAGTGCTGATGTTTATTCATGGAACAGGGGGTTCGTGCGTCCCCACTTCAAGGCTCTGAACCTTTAATGAGAAATACTAATAAAATAAAGTCACCATTTATAATCCTTTTCAGACCAGAGCAGTTTTTAGAATTCACGTTCCACTGAATGGTAAATGGTGGCGTGTCCAGTTGTTCCAGCTGTTTTCACTTCCAGTTGTTGACACTCTGATTCACAGGTCAGTCAGGGTGCAGTCTGGGGGTTTTGAGGTGGTGGTCGGGTTTTAATTTGAACTCGAGCTTTCCCTCTGCAGCTCCAGCGCATGAGTGGATCAGGAGCCCTGTGCGCGTTCTGTGATGTGACGTTCGCTTCCGCACGACGCTCTGCTGAGGGAAAAAGCACGCGTCGCGTCCACAAGTTGTGGTTTGATGCCAAATGACCGGAAACAGAGCCGCGCCCTGGTCAGTGTACTGTGAAAGAACGGCTCTGTGGCATCGTGCGCCGCTGACGTCCGCTTTACTTCTCACTCGTCAAATCTGCTTTTTTGTGCTTCAGAAAACTTTAATGGTGTGTGATATTAAAAATACATTTAGCTATGGTCAGAGATGTGTATAAATCATGTATATATAAATTGTATAAATATATATATGCATATATAGTGTATAAAATGTATACATGTAGACAGTCCAGAGGCGTTGTCCGTCTTTCTGATCATTAACTCACCTCATTTCCCTTTAACGCTACACAGCAGAGGAGCTCTGTCCTCCTGGGACAGTCGGTCACAACAGCAGAAGGATGCTGCGCGCTGTCCTTTCTGTGGGTTCTCAGCGTGGCAGCGCGCTGACATCTCATTATGTAAAATGCGCTCCTTTCAGTGCACGTTGCGCTAAGATCACCGCCGCACACGCAGCTCCGTCACTGTGTTGGCACATGTGAAGCGCCTGCACGGCAGATCATCATACGGTATCACAGCAGAATCCAACCTGCTTCATGACTGCACTTTTCATCATAGACGCTGTTATGATACTGTACTACGCACGTCTTCTGTAAATCTGTATATATTAATGTATATGGGAGACTTTATACTCCAATGAGAGAGAACTTTTCCCAGATTTCTTTATTAGCTGAAACAAAGAACACCCTCACACGTCTTGCTTTATTTCCCATGCGTCGCCGTCACTGTATCAGGAGTAGAGCTTAATTAAGATGAAACAATGCGCAGCTGTCAGACTGGCTCGCACCATTTACAACAGAACAGCTGCAAACTTGATTATCCATTTGTATTTTTAGCCGTACACGTTCTCATCGTTCAGCATAGTCTCTACATATTTACTGTTAGGCTCACGTCAGGTATGTTTTATTAAATGATTTAATTATAAATGTTGCTCATTGTTAATTGTTTTTTTTACTTATTTTTATTATCTTGTTTTATCTCTTATTCTTAAAGTACAACACTTTGTTCAACCTGGTTGTGTTATAGGGCTGGATCAAATAAAGGCTACTGTTACTGTAATTACTTTCAGTCAGTTTCAGGGTCCCAGTTTCAGTCACTCAGTTCAGTCTAATCCAGCCCCATGTCTCTTCATCTACTTCCATCAGTGTTTCTCTGTGTTCCTCCCCCAGCTCCCCGTTCTCTCAGTGGCGCCCCCTGCTGTCCAGGCTGTGGCATGAGCCTGTGTGGCAGGAAGGCGCTGACGTTGCTGAGCAGCGTGTTCGCTGTTTGCGGCCTGGGCCTGTTGGGCGTCGCCGTGAGCACCGACTACTGGCTCTACCTGGAGGAGGGCATCATCCTCCCCCTCAACCAGAGCACGGAGATCCGCATGTCGCTGCACTCCGGCCTCTGGAGGGTTTGTTTCTTGGCTGGTGAGTCAATCCGTTCCGTTTCTTCTTCTTGTGCCTTCCTCTGGCTTCCCGCCCTTGAACCTCCAGGCGGCTGCCGGTTTTTGAGCATGCGTTGGTAGCTTTGCGATAGAACCGGTGCCTCTGCTTCTCTTTGTCTCGTCTGTTTTGTCCACGCGGCTTCCTCTCCCGCCTTTTGCCTCCTCAGCTCCGACACCAGACGCTTTTTCCTCCAGCTCTTGATTAGAAAAGACAAACTAACTGTCAGATCTCATTCTTTTCTTAGAGACACAACCTTCAGCGCACGTTTTGTCCCAGAGTAAACCAGGTATCATCTTTTGTTCTTACTGATTTGCTCCGTCTGGTAACAACAACACCTAACTTTATTATTGCACTGGTGTTAAGATGCTTTTTCACCAGCTTTGGTCCTGGAAAACTGAAAGTGCCACATTACTCCATTTACTGACGATGTGTTCCATTAACCTCTGTGCTCTGTCCTGTTTCAGGGTTAATCATTGAGTTGTGGCAAATATTTTGTGAGTCCAGTTGTGATTAAGTGACGATGTTGGGGCCGTAGCTATAAATGGACTAATGGTGGAGTGTGTGCTTTAAGGGCAATTGAGTGGCCTTGTTGCCTAATTAAGTCTTGTGGTGCATGATGTTTGACCCAGAATAGTTCACCATCGCAGTCAGAGGATGCTCCACAGAGTTTTGGTGGTATTGGGTGTTAGAGCTTATAGAGGTTCTTTAGTTTCTATGACTTATGTTCATTGTATTCAGTAAACTCCTTTATTGCGAGTATCAAGTAAGTGATGTCTGATGTTCATGAAGTTTACCTTTTTTTTGTTTTTTTTGCTAAACACAATGTTTCTTCTGCATTAATTTAACACAAACACGGCACCGAGCCAAAGCCTGAACGCACATTGTTTCACCGCATCAACACACGGGAGTGAGAGCTCATGTGCAAAATCTCACCTTCTCCCACACCTCGCAGTGTCTGAGGTTAATGAAGGGCGCGCTTCTGCGGCGCCGTTGTCGGAGGAAGGTGCTGGAGTCGCACATCGGAGGCTCCCGCAAACAGCTCGTTGTTGAGCGGCTCCCAACAGCTCCCATGAAATAAGCCGCCGCTGTTTCACACTTTTCCACGAGAGTGAATCACGTGCGGTTACAGTAGCGACAGCTCGATATTTGTGGTGCACAGTGGCGACGTTTCCCCGCGGGAGCAGCAGTCGTTCGGAGAGCGGCTCTGCCTCCGTTTCGCAGCCACAGCATGTGGATCGGACTGACTGACCGTTCCTCTCTGTCCGCGCAGGCGAGGAGAAAGGCCGGTGTTTTACCATAGAGTACGTGATGCCCACTAACGTCCAGATGACCTCAGAGTCCACTGTCAGCGTCCTGAGTAAGTAAAATGAGTTCAGGGTCAAAGTCTGAGAGAGAAAACGCAAAGGCTACGTCACTGGACTGATTCTCACCCCCCCAGAGATGATACGCTCGGCCACGCCCTTCCCTCTGGTGAGCCTCTTCTTCATGTTCATCGGCTTTGTGCTGAGTAACATCGGCCACATCCGACCGCATCGCACCATCCTGGCCTTCGTCTCTGGCATCTTCTTCATCTTGTCGGGTGCGTTTTCGGCGTTTCGCTCGCGGCATCAGACGAGCAGGCGAGCGGATGCTGATGCTGACGCGTCCTCCCGCCTCCTCACAGGTCTGTCTCTGGTCGTCGGCCTCGTCCTGTACATCTCCAACATCAACGACGAAATGCTGAACCGAACCAAAAGCAACGAGGCCTACTTCAGCTACAAGTATGGCTGGTCTTTCGCCTTCGCTGCCATCTCCTTCCTGCTCACTGAGGTAATGTCTCAGGATTCGCCACTTTATGGTGAATCGGTGGCCCGTTTACAGCGTAAATCCTGCCTCTTGTCTCCGCAGACGGCCGGCGTGATGTCGGTCTACCTGTTCATGAAGCGCTACACAGCGGAGGAGATGTACCGGCCCCACCAGGGCTTCTACCGCCCGCGCCTCAGCAACTGCTCCGACTACTCCGGCCAGTTCCTGCACCCAGACGCCTGGGCCGGCCGCGGCCGCAGCCCCTCCTCCATCTCCTCCGAGGCCTCGCTGCAGATGAACTCCGCCCACTACCCCGCGCTCCTCAAGTGCCCCGAGTACGAGCAGATGTCCTCCTCGCCGTGCTGAGGCACAGGGTGCTGGTTGGGTTCTGTCTAGATCCTTAAGATTCGGCAAAATCAATTCAGTCACTACGAGCTCTTACTGTAAGTCTGACCCGGTCTTCCTGCCGCCCATCCTGTAATAGCACCTTTTGGCTCTGTGGAGCATAACTCTGAGGTTAAAGGTCGACCTGTTTGCTTTATAGTTTGCTAACCAGGGAGAATTGAACCAAGAATAGGCTACGGCCTGCTGATCCATCCAAGTGACTTTAGGAAGAAAGACAGTTTGATTTATTTCAGAATTATCAATTCTCAATTTGGTTATAAGATTGTTGTTTATGTTGTGCAGCCATCCGATTTATAAAAGATGACACATCTGCACCAGCTGCACACGAGCATCCTCAGCGGTGACTAATGAGGTCACTGTGTAGGGAACGTCCTGCTCAACCAGTTCGGACACATTTAATGACGCTGAGGAACATGAATGTGAATAGAAACACATTCCAACTGATCATTTTATGACCAAACAGTGGCTTACTGTGCTGTACGTGTTGGGAGAGTTGCCCTCTGACCTCCCATGTGACCCTCACCTCCGTGTGTACCGCGCAGAACACCACTGTTATGTTACAACAGTAACTGAGTGGTGTTCTGGGACCTTTTGAGCTGTAATGTGGGTGGAAAGCGTCACCTCCCTGCATTAGCTAATGTTACATTAGGTCGACGCCAGAAAACAGGAGTATTTACACCACCGTAATAGTTGGTACGAAAGGCTGCTACGGTAGTTAAGACGCATCATCGGCCCAAATCTTATTATTGTTACTCAGCATTTAGATAAATCATGTGATTGTTATTGTATATTTTGTACAGAAAATAGACAAAACATAACCTGTCTAGGCTTATATACTGTATGATCAGAGAACCTGAAACTCCGGTGTATGATTTTATGCTTTTAACCTAAATGAAAATACTAAAATAAGCAGTAGGAGCATTTGTCACTTTTGACAGGTTGGTGGCACTTTAAAGCTCAGTAATCGATAAATAGGAGCAGATGTGAATAATTAATAAATAAAGTGGTTGTTCACTAAAGTAATAACCAGATGGTCAATTGATATAAACAGTTGATAAACTAGAGATGGTTATTAAAAAGTAACTATATAAAAAGTATATAAAAGTAAACGTAACTATATACTGTATGCTATAACATGAAGAGTGAAGCAGCTGTTCAGTGTATTTAGCCCCAGAAAGGAGGAGGTGGGACTGTGTGGAGAATGTAAACGGTTCAGGTGGTAGGATGTAGGAAAAATACATCTACGACAGACAGCGATATAGAACTTAAAATATAGATACATATTTTTATAAATGAGCCCCTAAAATGGAAAGAGAATGCTGTTCAGCTTCAGTGCGAAAGTATCAAGTATATACGTTTTATAAGTGTAAGTAAACATATAATTGCTGTAAACATTTTGTGTTTGTGTAATAATTTATCTTAGTTTAATATGTTACTAAAATCCTAATTATTGCCATTATTTGTTGTTGCGTGCCGTGATCCCCACATGTAGTGGCAGCTTTCATCACTGGATTCATGTGCCATCTGCAGAACATGTGAACACAGCCACGTAAACATTCATCGTGCCAGGTCTACAGGCAGGTCACAGGCTGCTGCGCTGACACACTGTACATAGAAAATCATCACGTGTGTGTAGCCTCGTGAAGACAGCAGTAACCGTCGTGGAGTGGATTTGCTGTGTATGCAGTATTTGTGGCAGCTGCTTTGCCTCCTTAACCATTTTGAGAATGTGAGCCTTTGCATAACATGCTTATATACATAAATGTAAAGTATCCAGATGGTGTCTGTGTCATGAAATGTCAATTCTCCTGCATTTTTACCATCGGCCATTTTCATTATCATACATGTGCAATGAAGAAATAAATTTTTGATTTGATAAATATTGAGCTCGTTCATTTAAACACACACACATTTAGAAGCTCATCGAGTTCATTAAAAAGATGTTGTTGAGGTGCCGCCCTGTTCACGACCTGTCACATGTTCACATCAGAAAGGCTGAAGCTGCAAATGGGAGAGCAGTGGAATAGGGATGAGAAGAGTGCAGATGTGGGGAAAACAAAATTGGATTTGTCATCTACAGGTCTAGACTGTGCTAATTATAAGTTAGCGAGGGGAAAAAGCCTAGAATAGAATCCCACTGTAAAACTTCATGCAGGCTGCTCAATTCAGCACTTTATAAAGAGGACTGATCTGCTATTGTACCAGAGGGTCAGAGTAGCAAACAATATACTAATTATATACTAATATACAGTACATGTTTATTGCAGTAAACATGGGAGAAGTGGCTCATTGAGACTGAGTTAAGTTCTAGTTAAGTTAAGCACATTTAGACAAAGCAAAGACTGTTCTATCAAACAGCTGAGACGAATGATGGTGATAAAAAGCTTTAGACCTCTGATGAAACGTGTTCAATAAACTCCAGCTCCAGCTGGTTTCTGTACAGCTCAATGTCGCCCCCTGTTGACATAGGACAGAAATGCAGCGAGTGTCAGTTGTCCTGTAAATAGCTGCTTCCTAAACAATGAACAAATGAAACTTACTTACTTTATCTACAAGAACAACATTTTACACAACACATGTTTATACTCCATTAAGTATTATGAAGTGTTATTCGTGCTAATGTCAGCAGCTGCATTGACACAAAATACCAAGAAGCTTTAATTAAAAGAATAGAAACAAATAAATGTATGTGTGTGTGACCTGGTGGCTCAATAGGTATAAAGCAGGAGGAAGGAAGGTTCGCGGTTTGATGCCTGCCTCTAGTGCCAGGTGTGTCCTTGAGCAAGACACTTCACCGTGTGTCTCAGCTCCCTCTGGTGACGTCGCTGGACTCGTGTTCTCCGTTGTATGGACATGACTTATTGAGTGTGAAAAGACCTGAGGGAGAGAAATGGGCCGATACAGTAAATGTTAACGTGTGCCAAATAAACCCATTTGATCAGCTGATCATCAGATTCAATTCACTTACAAACATCCACTTGCTTTGGATTCCACATTTACACCAATTCTCCTGCTTCTGTGGAACATTAGACAGAAGCAGTTTTATGTCCCAATATCAAGGACACGTTTGCTCTGAGACAGTAGGATTGGACATGATCAATATTGACACTGACAAGATTTTACCTTCTTTCAACTAAACCTGCAACTAATTTAGTGTAAGATGACTTTTTTGTTTATTCTGGTTTGTTTATGCAAAATGAGACGTAATGACGTATTCCAGCAGCTAATATGCATCTGCGTGTGCTGTTGTGCACCTTAAAAAAGGGTTAGTTCGTTGTTCGTGGTAAGGAACAACATAAAGACTTAAAGTAGCTGAGTTTTTTTGACAACAGCGCCATCTAGTGTTCGTGCTCAGTGCGGTGACGTGTACATTCGATTTTCTCTGCACAACGTTACTCCCATAGAAAAACGACATGGAAGTTAAGAAATATTATAAAGCTCATCTGCAATTCCTTCTCCTCCTCCTCCTCCTCCTCCTCCTCCTCATCATCATCATCATCATCATCATCATCATCAAAAGGAAAGTCCGCTTCCTGTGGGTTGTGCCTCCCCAGTAAGCGGCCACTCAATGTATTGATAAGTCTGTATCACCAAGCGCAGAGTGGAAGCAGGTTTTTGCCAAAAGCATACATTATTATAATGTATGCATATATATGTGTTGCCATATTTGGTCTTGCTGTATTATTTGTAGTCAAGTAAACTTACTGTACTGAAGGCTTGACCAGGAAGTGATGCTACAGTACATTAATTTATTTAATTATGTTCACACTGAATGAACAGAAGCTGAGGAAACTGTTAGAATTCTGCCAATGCCCCAATGAAGGGAATAACACACACACACACACACACACACACACACACACACACACACACACACACACACACACACACACACACACACACACACACACACACACACACACTGTATTGTTTCCTCCTCTGTGCATCTTTAATCGTGCTTCCTCCGTGTCAGTGTTGTTTTCTCCCTTACTGCTCGTGGAGAAGACAAATCTTCTGTAAGTAGTTTCAGTAAGTTGTTTGAACAGTAAACACAGCACGTTGGTCTCTGTCCAGCAGAAGACCTGAAGGAGAAAGTCATGTCAGCGCAAGCCAAGGTTTGTCCCAGCTCTGTTAAATGCACCTAATTATTGAGTTGGGCTAAACATGATCTGATGGGTGTGTGTGTGTGTGTGTGTGTGTGTGTTTGTGTTTGTGTGTGTGTGTGTGTGTGTGTGTGTGTGTTTGTGTGTGTGTGTGTGTGTGTGTGTGTGTGTGTGTGTGTGTGTGTGTGTGTTTGTGTTTGTGTTTGTGTGTTGTGCGTGATCATAATATTTAAATCCAGGTCTAAAAACACAATCATTAATTGCATGTCCCCCTAATATCAACGTAGCAATAATGATGTTGATGCTCAACCAGCGTCCTGTACAAAATTCAGAGGAGCAGAAAAAGAACTGAGACCAAAGCAATTACAGACAAGCAGGGGATCAATTCTGTGAGGGACATTTGCTAACAAGCACCAAACACTTGGATCTTATTCGTGTGAGCCATTATTGGACCTGGGAGTGAAAACAGCGGTCCAGAGAAGAGGTCAGCGTGGAATCAATCCCTGTTTGCTCATTAGACATGAGGAATAAAGACACGCGTTGTGCAGTGGAGACCGAGTGATAACGAGCTTCCGGTCACGGACTTGTTTGTCTTTGTGAAATATGCTTACGTGACAGTGGACAGTTTATGAAGCGTGGCGCACCACGCCCCGCCTGGATCTGTGTATTTGACTGGATCATACCGGATCCCTTAGAGCCTGAACCCGTTTAACCCGGTTTGTGACCACTGAGGTTCTGGGGAGAGGACCAGCATTAGAACGTGTGCCCTGATGAGGCTCAGCAATATTGATTTATCACTTGTGAGATTCACAACTAGATGAAAAGCTCATGTATTATGTATGATAATGTGTGTGTGTGTGTGTGTGTGTGTGTGTGTGTGTGTGTGTGTGTGTGTGTGTGTGTGTGTGTGTGTGTGTGATTGGATTTTAGTCACAATGGTTTGTTAACAAAGCAAACGGAGCTGCACATCCAGGACCAGAACTGACTGGAAGGTGATTTATTGTATCATAATCGGGTAAAGTCGGGGCTGTTAGTAATGGAAAGCTGTGTCCTGCACCACTAATGACTGGGTCACTGAAGCTCATATTACTGCTGGACCCGGGAATCGAACCCGGCATCTTCTAGTGTTCATTGCTCCGCGTCCTGTCAGCCTGTTTTTAAGCTGCACCAGCGCGCGTGGAGATGACGCCTGCTTTCGCGATGCGCTCAGACCAAACTTTCTGCCTTTAATCACTGGCGTCGTGCCGTCGGATTTAGAGCCCGACTGGACCCGCGAGGCCTGAAAATTGGACTTTGAAGATCACGCCTGCGATGTGCACCCGATTTCCAGCGGATCCGAACCACCCACGGAACTGACTGCCCGTTGCCATGAACCTGAAGGCTTCTGGAAACCAGTGGGCACAGGGTCCACGCTGAGGGCCCTGAACGCAGCACGGGGCTGAGACCACTTTGTGTGTGTGTGTGTGTGTGTGTGTGTGTGTGTGTGTGTGTGTGTGTGTGTGTGTGTGTGTGTGTTGGGGGGGACGTGTTGTCTTACATGAATCTCATATTCCCTATATTCTGCCCATCACGTCGGGTCCTATTGTTAAAAAGAGATCAGAGGGGACGAGAAGCCAAACGACAGATGAGCGTGTTGCTTCTACGGAAGCATCCGCTTTTATGTTTGGGAGTTTCACCCGGACGTTACCTTCACGTGGAGTGTGTCTAGATCTAAAAAAAAAAGCGAATACAAACGACGCCCGAAGCTTTTAAAGCACCGACGCCACGACAGAAGAAAAAGGCCGCCTTCGAAGCGTTCTAAGGTAAAACTAGTGTGAGAAACGGGGGGAGCGGAGCCGGAGCTGCAGCCCGTCCGCGCACAGCTTGCCTCTGGCAGCCGGAGGGCTCAGTCTGTGTTTGCCTTCCTTTAGCACGCTCTCATATGCTCTTTATCCCGCTCCCTCTTCTGCTCCAGGCGCCGTCTGCTCACACGACGTCTCGCTGGTGACTGCGGCACGCGCTTCATCCCGCACCGGAAGTCAGCGGAGAGGACGGCGGCGCCGGTCGCCGGTTCCAAGCCGAGGAATGAGCAGCTCGATCTAATTACATGTCACATTATAAACGCTATGATGGTGGTTAGTGCGTGATCGCTCCCCGTGCAGTTCAATCAGACTTTTTATTTCAGCTCAGAATACGAGTGAAATCTATCGCACAGCTGTACTGGTCTCTTTCACATAAAACAGCACATCAAAACGCTCTGGCTGCGTCTCTGCGTTTGGCCCCCGAGGCCTAAATGCATTTGCTTTGAATTGAAACTGAACTTTCACCACATCTCAGCTGGTACATACTGTATTTTCTTTGCATATTCAAACTTTTAATGCTCCCTCTCATCGTGACGCCGTCGATCTTGCATCCGCTTCGCACTCGGTCCCCTTCTCCTCTCGTCTCCTCTTCAAAGGGAACAAGATCCGAACGCTTCCTCCTTCACCCTACAATTTCGACGAATTCTGCCCGAATTTTGACAAAATAATTTCAAAAGAAATAACCAATTACTTCCTTGATAGGGTCTCCAATTTCCTTTTCTAAATGGCCGCGGCACATTGGCACATTCACCAGCGCCGCGTGGAGTCGCGCGGCATTCATTCGCTGCAGCGCGCGGGCCAGGTTGCGGCAGCGACCCAAAACACGCGCGAGACAGCGCTTATGAGACGCGGTGTGAACACATAAAGCAGCGCGCCCGCGAGGCAGGTCGCGACGGGGCCACGGAGAAGGACTTGGCACCGGCCGAAACCTGCCTGAAAGAAGGGAACGCCGCGAGGAAGGAGGAAGCTGGCGGAGGAGGCTTCAATTAGAGAGGAATGGGTGAGCGGTGCCAAGGCGTTCTGGAGAGTCTGTGACGCCGGAAACGCTCACAGGAATCACACTCATTATCCTTTGGTGTTCCAGTCCTGACAGCTGATTAACTGCAGTGTTTGTGGGTTTTTTTTACACTCCTGGCGGACGCGTTCCCACGACGTTTGTTCCGTGTTCCATCATGGTCTGCGGGTTTTCCGTACAGCACACAACCACAAAGGCTGCACAGATACAGTTCTAATATGTGAACTGCACCTTCTCGTCCTACCCCGTATTCCCATTTGACCCCCCCCCCCCCCCCCCCCCCATCTCCCAATCCGCTCGAAGCCATTGGGACCACACGCAGTTTGCTCAACGGGCAACAGGAAGTGATTCATACAGAGGCTGGGATTTTAGGGCGGAAACAAAAGATGGGGCACAAGCAAACGCATCAGGCCAAGTCAAACCCAGCAGGTCCTCCCAGTGTCAGTGCCCCTCCCCCCCCCCCCCCCCCCCCCCCCCCCACACACACACACACCAACCCCATCCTTTCTGTGACATTTTTACTTTTAGGATTTGGGATCATTCTTCAGCTTGGGTGTGTTTCATCTTGACGTTATGTGACTTCTGATCACTGGTGATACTTTCGCTGCTTCCATGCAACCTGCTGCTCCCCGTATACGTCCCTCTTCCATCAGCTGATCCCCATTGGCCTGGCTTCAGCCGTGGAAGGTGTGGTCTGGACGAACTGCGCCGCATCCTTTGCCGAGCCCCGCCGTTAAATACCGAATGGTCGTAACGGCGTCTACTCGCCGCCGTTGGCTCTCCGTCTCCCTCCAATTACAGAGTTTGATCAACGCGCCCCCCGCTTTCAGGTCGAACGTCACCACCTGTGGCGGCGGATAGGACATGTCCGACCAACTCAGCGGACTGAAACGGCAACTGCGCTCGCGCCAGGCTCCGCCACTCGGATCGAGTGCCGTGGGAAGGGGAGAAGCGCGCGAGCGGGCGAGGATCGAGACTCGATGAGGGGAAACCCCGCGAGACGCGCGCGCTCCTTCTGACCATGGTTTTGGGCGCCGCGCGCTCCTCGCCGTGCGCGTAAGCTGCTGTGGAGGAGCCACACGCTATGAGACGCCATGGCATGGTGTGACCGAGGGGTTCAGACTCTGCTGGCCGTCGTGGGGGCCTTTGCCGCCTTCAGCCTCATGACCATCGCCATCGGCACCGACTACTGGCTTTACTCTCGTGCGTACATCTGCAACGCCACTAATGTCACCGCTGACGAGACCCAGATGCAAAGCAAGAAAGTCAAAGGCGACCTGACGCACTCCGGGCTGTGGAGAATCTGCTGCATCGAAGGTAAAAGTGGAGTCTAATAAGTTTGTGTACTACTTTTTAAACTTTGTGTTATATTCCAGCGCATTGTGTGCAATTAAATGTGATGTGTTCTTATTATTGTGTATCTGACGGTCAGAGGTTCAGTGTGTGCGGCAGAACGGAATAAAACTGGACCCGAAGAAAGGCGGCGACTGAGAGACGCGTAAAAACACAAGATCCTGTCTCATTTAAGCAAAAGAAAACGCCCGAGCGTTGTCGTGCACGTTTCCACTCAGATATCAGCCATTGGTCTCTGAAAGTCATATTCCATGAAGCAAATTGGAGGGAAAGTGTGGCTTGTGCGCAACGTGTGCGTAAAGGCGCGTTTGCGTCGTGCTTTTCGGGAAAAACAACAACGGCCGTTTCGGCTCAGCGTAAAAACCTTTAATGGTTTGAGTTGTGTTCACCGTTTCCGCGCCTTCTCTTCCTAATGTGGGAAAATGGAGCAAGTTGGAGCCACAGGAGGTCGAACGGCAACGCGCTGCCCTTCGCGTCCCTGTGATCAACCGACCGACACGGCTGGAGACTTCTGGGTTCGGCTCCTCGCGTCGACAGCGGCTCGTTAGCGCTCGGACGCGTTTGCGTATCGCCGCGCGCCACTGCTTCATTTTGGAGACGTCAAACCGACAGAAATCCATCAGCAGCGCCGCCAAAGTTGCGGTGCGTCTGCGCGTCGCGTCGCTGTCCACTGCTCCTGGTGCTGAAGTCTCGCCTCTGACTGCCTTCGTTACTTTCAAGCATCAAACCTGAAACCCGACTAGTGGAAACAAATGAACAGACCTCTTTACATTTGGAACACAGTGCCGTGCTATTTTTACCACAGCAGCAAAAACAGAGGTAGTTGCTGACTTGTTAAATATTCTCTTTGTGGAGCCCATCAGTCAAAGCGCACGCGCCCATTGATCTTTAATGACCTGACAATAGCAACGGAACGGAACCCTGCTCGTCTCTCTCCTATGAGCGCGCTGACATAAAGGCATGACATCAGTACTTTGTAAGCAGGGTCACTTGCATCTCCAGTGTTTGCCTGTGACACGAAGGCATCATCTGTCAAACGCGTAGAGAGATGTGACAGCGTTGTGGGTGGAGGTTCCACATGAAGGCGCAGCACTGGACTGTCTCCCATAGGCTGATCATGACGAATGTCGCACACATGCTTTGCTCCAGACCCCGCGTGCTTTTTTACTTTAACTTCTTTTTTTTTAATTGCATCGCTGTTTATGGGCTTCCGATGATAATCAGCTCACCGTCGCCTCCGGTCGGGAGCTTCGTCAGTTGAAGTGAGCTGGAGTTCTGCCTGTTCTTAAACATCTGTCGCCGTTTCCCCTCCACGCGCGTTGTTGCAAAGGTGTTACATGCGGAGCTGATACAGACAGCAGCTCCTGCTCTCTCTCTCTCTCTCTCTCTCTTTCACACCCACACATCACACAGGCACTTTTGCGACAACGTTGTGAAATTCATTCTGACGTTCCTCTGGTGACACACCTGTATCTGAAGCCGACACAAACCAAAAGGCTTCAAAACTTAGACTGGGAGCGTTTCTGGCAACCAACCAAACGCTTTGCGTTCAGTCAGCCTTGTTAACCCTTTGCGTTAAACCGAATTGTATCAAATATTTAAGAGTTAGTGTTGTAGAACATTCGACGAAGGTGAGCGCTGGTGCTCAACCAGCTTTTAAGGCAAACAAAGTGGAGTCTTGTTCTGCAGCCAGTCAGGCAGAAATGCAACAAGAACTCTCACTTAGGCAGCTGGCTCTCTGATGAGTGAACGCACTGGAGTCACACTAAAGGAGGCAACGTCTCAAACATTAAAAGATCAAACCTGGCTGATTTCCTAGTTGTTTTTCCTAGCGTGGTGATTTCAGCCCTTTCTGCGGCCGCTCGCTGGTGCGGTGGCTTTGTTAGTGTTTGTGTTGGGCTGGTGAATGCATTAGTAAGATGTCAAAGGCATCCTCTGAGAAGCGGAGCTAGAAATGTGATTCTGGGTTGCTGGGGGGAGGTTGCCATGGTGAATCTATGCTGAGTAATAAAAGATGGGCTCCGGTCTCTCAGACAGATGGGCTCTGGGGAGATACCTCCCCTACTGAGCTCACTCGCTCTCTCAACGTCATTCCTCAGATAATTAACTCACTGTCCCTGTGTGTGTGTGTGTGTGTGTGTGTGTGTGTGTGTGTGCTGTTCACTGAAATGATCATTTCTTCATAAAAAAAGCTCATCTAAAGAATTTTTTGATGTCTTTTGGTTTATTTCCGTCAGTACTTTTCCTGTATCCAGTTACTGTACACTGAATAATTGATGTTATAAAACACATGGAGAACACATTCACTCAGTGAATAGTGAATATATTACAGTGCTTATATTTGCATTCATGCGAACATTGTTTGATACAGTAAATCAAAGCAGACATAGAGAGAAATGTTAGTGACAACATGGGGAGACGTGCGTAATTAAGACCTTCTACTGGTGAGAGACTTGAAAGAGACTGAGACAGTTGAGTTGGTGAAGATGACGAGAGTCTGAGCTCTTCAAAAGTTTTTAATGGCGGAAATCAAAGTTAGGAGCGGGACACATTGGGCGTCGATACAACAAAAACGGCGAATGAGTCGTGTCCTCATCACACATTTCAGCCTCAGACCCCGTAGCGCTTCCAGACGGGCCGTCCACCACAGAAGGCCGCGTGGCCTCGAGCGACGCTGACCAGGAGGTCAAGGCTCTCGGCAAAGGAGAAGCGGGAGCGCGGTGATTGCGGCTGCGTTAGCCGTGCCACGGCCCATCATCGCGTCTGGAAAGTCACTTTACAGTATTTACAACAATCACGAGAGACTGGATGTTAGCGGTTGCCATGGTTACGCACAATAGGGATTACAGTCAGCATTTGCTGCTAACACGTATCAGGTGTATGAGTTTTCCTCCTCCCTTTGTTAGTGGAGTGAATGAATACTTCAGATGTCCCTGTGAAACAGAAATACTGAATGCATCTAGTAGTAGTAGTAGTAAAAGTACAATAGTTCAAACGTGGTGAAGCTGATGCACCAGAAAATGGAAATGAAAAAGAAAGTAAATGTACTGTCTTATGTAAAATCAGTTTGTATCTTGTGTAATGTAATTTGTTGCTGGAGTCAGTTAAAAGCGGTGCTTGCAGCTTTAATTGTCTTTTCAAAGTATTTATGATAAGAACATCATTACGTCGTACGTATTTGCTGCAAAATGCTGTAGATGGCCTGTTGTGTGTAGTGATTCATTAAAATGTGCCCGACCGGCCCCGAGCTGTGATTCAGATGTACAGTGCTGCACTTTAGTACAGTGTGAGCTAAGCTGTCATTATTTTGTTGCAGAGCAAACGTGAGAATCCGCGTTTCAAGTCAAGTCCGTGTTATGTGTTTACTCCCTACACGTCTCTCACACGTCTGGCGTCGGGCGCGGCCACGGAGAAACTCGCACAAAGACCGAAGTGACAGGGCGCCGCCGCCGAGGCCGACGCCAGACTTTAAATCAAAGTGGAACCTTTCAATATTCATAATGCTCCAATGTTTTATTCTGTTGAAAGCGGGGAGGATTTCCTCGGCGAAGAGACTGGCTCTTTGAATAGACGGTGCCTGAAGGCCTGGGAGCAGAATCTCACATCCACGGCAGCCTGTCCTCAAACGGTTCCTGACACGTATAGAGGTGAAAGCGGCTCCGCGCAGAACGCAGGTGCTCTGTGCCGAAAACAGACTCCAGGTTCGGCCTCGGCGTCGCGGTCGACGCGCCGTTCTCGTTACGCCTCATTTATCCCAAACGGACCTTTTCATGTCAGCCTCCATTCTCCTCTGACTGGCTGTCGATTCCTCCCCTCCGCGGTGTCGCCGCCATCGGATTCACGCCCTGCGCGCTTGTGGCTTCTCTGCAGGTATCAACAAAGGGAGCTGTTTTCGGATCAATCACTTCCCAGAGGATAACGACTACGATACGGACAGCTCGGAGTACATCTTACGTAAGTCGCTGCAACCCCCTCGTCTTCAAACACTCCAACCCTTAATCCTCCCCTCTTTTCTTTCTTCCACTGGTGATGGAGTTATCACCAGGGTACTTAATGTGTCATGACATTTCTATCCCTGCCCCATGAAAGTCTGATGTCATGGCAGTAATTAGAGCTATGGAAATGATGGAGTGTGGTGCGTGCCCATGAGTCATAGGGCTCATCTAAAACACGACAGTGGAGCCCACTGTGCTTATGACCAAAGCTACAGCTACGCTGAAATGTGTCCCATCATGGTGGGAGGCGTCCAATATCACCACGCAGCTTCACTCGGCGCAGGTTGAGTGGAGGTCAGGGGTCAAACATGAGTCTCGGGGCCGAACACTCGCTAACGGGCTTCTCCTCCTTTCAGGGATAGTCCGCGCGTCCAGCCTCTTCCCCATCCTCAGCACCGTCCTGCTGATGCTGGGCGGCCTGTGCGTCGGGGCCGGGCGCGTCTACAACAGCAGGAACAACATCCTGCTCAGCGCCGGCATCCTGTTTGTAGCTGCAGGTGAGACGAGCAGAGCGTTGTGTCATGGGCTAAACTCACGTGCGTCTCTCCACAGGAAGCTGGTTGAATCACTGTTAGTATGAAAGCTCTACTAATTTCCCTTTGATTCAACTTGAAATATCTGCTTTGGGGCTCATGTGCAAGAAGTTCCATCAGAAACCCCTTTCGTGACTTCCTCCCCTCTCCTCCTCAGGCCTCAGCAACATCATCGGCATCATCGTCTACATCTCCAGCAACGCCGGCGACCCCAGCGACAAGAAGGACGAGGACAAGAAGAACCAGTACAACTACGGCTGGTCCTTCTACTTCGGGGCGCTGTCGTTCATCGTGGCGGAGTCGGTCGGCGTCCTCGCCGTCAACATTTACATCGAGAAGAACAAGGAGACGCGCTACAGGGCCAGACGCGACTTCATCAAAGCCACCTCCTCCTCCTCCCCGTACTCGCGCATTCCGAGCTACCGCTACCGGCGGCGGCGCTCGCGCTCCAGCTCCAGGTCCACGGACCCGTCCCGGGAGCCCTCGCCGGTGGGCATGAAGGCGGGGGGAGGGGGAGGGGGGGCCGCGCTGGGCATGGGGCTGCCGATGGGAGACATATCCCTGTACGCCCTCAGCAGGGACCCTTTGAAGGGGGCCAGTGGGACAGCGGGGCCCTACAGTCCTGAGAGGGACTCCGGCTTTTTACAAGTCCACAACTGCTTCCAGAAGGACGCGAAGGATGGCGCGAACCGGAGGACCACGCCGGTATGAGGGCGGGAGCGTGTGCCGGGGTAAACAATAAGCCTGATGGAGCACGTTAGCTACTGTACAGTTAATGAGAGGGGACAGTTCCTCCCGGGGCCATTGTTGAAAGGTCAGAGCTCTAAATTGTTTTCCTTGCGTCCCTCTGTGCGTTTCATTCGGTGGAGGAGGAAAAACGGACCTAAAAATAAGACGACGTCCCTTTTCATATGACTCTGTGTCTTTTGCTTAAACGTGGATGCCGCTTTGTAGCGATGGTTGAACTGTTCCGTTCTAAAAGGACACGTCCACTGTTTGACAAAGCGGCTTCTTCCCCATAGATAAAGGTTGGCAGTGTTCTGACATGCATTCAAATAAACGTACTTAGGACGTGTTCATCTTTTCTAGATAAGATGCTGAAGAAGGCAGAATATTCCATGTGCGTTTCCAGGTGATGATGATGTTTTATAGTCAGATGTAGCTGTATAATGTTTTTTCGACATTATTGTATTTCTTTCATTCTAGGACAAAAGACTAAATAGATTTATGTGGTTAGTTATGAAAGTATTATTGTGTTTCTGTTTGTAACTTAACACAACTGGTGCTAACTTAACCTGTACACCTTTAAAAGCGCCTCAGCTGCCGTTTGAATACTTGTAATCAAGCTTGTATGTGAGTCTAGTGATAGAAATGTGTGTGTTCCAGTAGATGAAGTGTGTTACGGTTCAGAAACGCTGCCGCACTATTACACAACCGTACTGCGAACATGGATTTCTGCTGTTCTACATGTATATAATGCCACACATGCTGTGGGCTTGTTGTACAGACTGTGTGTGTGTGTGTGTGTGTGTGTGTGTGTGTGTGTGTGTGTGTGTGTGTGTGTGTGTGTGTGTGTGTGTGTGTGTGTGTGTGTGTGTGTGTGTGTGTGTTCGCTCAGGGTCCATGTAAGGAACTAATGGATTCCTTCCCTACGCCAGACAGACTGTTAAGTTACTGTGTGTGGGATCCTGCTGTGTTAACGTATGTGCAGAGAACTGTGGGTGTATGAATCTCTGATCACACTGCGAGGAACGTATTGTTAGTGTGAAAACTATTCTGATCTGGTACTATTATCTTATAGATGTTTTGGTGTTTAATAGAAAACCCCAAGAAACAGCCAAAAAGACCTTGGTGTGGAATTTTTAACACTTGATCGGACCGGAGGCTCATTTTTAAATGGCATGAATTACACTAAACGTCCAACACGCAGCTACTTTCCTCCGCCGTTCCTGATTGATGAAGCACGCGGCTAATGACGCGGGCTCGATTGGCCCGTTATGCTGGGCCACGAAGCGCCACGGCAGACAGTCGGGCACCCACAGGGTGTTAAAGGAAATCGGCATCAGCCAACTTAATGCTCGACTGAGCTAACAGGCTCCCAAATGCTCATCCAGACTCTGCAAAGTTTGTCTCATTGTCTCCAAACAAACACTGGAGCGAAGTGGGCGTTGTGTGTGTGTGCGCAGCTACTGCTGCTAGAAGATCAAATTACTCATTTTTGCTATAGCACACACTCCACTGACTTCCGTGTCAACTTCATGGTTTGTTTCCCTGCTGTATTTTTAGCGGCAGCTGGGATTGGTTTAATTTGTTTCTTGCTTTGTGAATCATGGCCGCCGCGCCTGTCTCGCGTGTTTAAGCATTCAGGGCCACGGCGGGCTGTGGGAAGTGGCTGCTCCTCCAGTTATAGTTGTCATTCAAGTCACTGGAACGGAGAAGAGGAAGCCTTGAATTAGAATAGACTCGTTTTCGCCCCGAGAGTGTGTGATGTGTCTTTGCTGAGCCAAGCTGGCCTCCCGGTTCCAGCCCATCGCCCCCTTATCCGGGCCAGAACCCGGCCCGTTATATCTGAGAGCCGCTGACATTTCCATCCACGATGAGCCGCACCGACCCGCCGACCTCGGCGCCGCCGGGAGTGAGATGGCAGCGTCACCTCTCTGGACGCCCACAGAACTAGCCAACATGCTTGTTAGCATCGGAACTGCACCCGGCTGTGCCGGGCAGATGAAGTCAGGCGTCAGGGTGTCAACTCAGCTTCTGTCTCTTTAACCAGAAAACCATAGGGTGATGCATTTGCAGTCGCTGTCCCTTCGCACTAGTATATTGACCCTGCTATTAGCAAGTGGTGGGAGCAGCGCTGTTTAGCAGCCATTTTACTCATTACACAGAGTTTGTCAACAGCACGTGTTGGTTTAACTTTGTGCTGTTTGAACCACATGTACTCTGAGCTTCTGTGGAAGCCAGATGTGATTTCCTCCCCCGGAGATCGGATCTCCACGGGGCCCCTTCACTCCTCCCAAGTTCTTTTTGAAAATCTAAAATGGCTGACACTGCTGCCAGCAGGGGGCCCGGTTCCCCTCTCCCCGTCGGCACCGGCGTCGTACTCCAGGAACCGCGGGCGTTCGTTAGGATGACATCTGTCACTGCGCTAAGACTGGATTTAGTCGGCAGCAGTCGGAGCTCAACCCGTTTCGGCTGTAACGACGCATGAAGCGCATCGGATCTTTGTGGTGTGGCGTGATTGGGTCATGTCTTACGTTGGTGGTGCATTTTAGCCTCTCAGTCCTCTGTGTGTTGCCATACTGTACACTGCTCATGTTTAACATATTGTACTGCCAAGCCTGTAAATATGTCATTTAAGTCACTCTGAAATAAAAACGTGGCGAATGGAACTGAATTGCTGTGAGGAAATGAACATTCTTCATTCGTTCACTGCGGACAGCTGCTGCATTCAAGGTGCTACGAAGCCACGTGGGCTTCAGGGTCACTTCACCCCACAGTCCATGCATGACTAGTCCCAGGAGACCACTTCAGGGCACATACAACTTACATGGAAGTGAATGAAGTGTAAACCATGGATGCAGTCTGTTTGTATCTCATATATACAGAACTAGTAACATAAAAATATTTGAAGTGCCTTTTATTTAAGACCTTAAGCCAACAATGTGCTCTATATACTTTAGTTAATCACAAATTGTTGTGATGTGTGAAGTTTTGTTTAGTTTTCCTCCCTGTCCTGCCATCAAAACCACAATCAAAGTAAAAAAAAACACTTTCCCTGCACCACAAGAAGCAGCAGACGGAGGCCCCCCTTTATTAGGTGCATCCTCACAGCAGCTGCAGAAACATACAGCTCTCCTGAGCAGCCACCTGTTGCTCAGGTTCACACAGCTGTCCAGGAAAACAGAGCACAGCATCACACACCCTGATGAAGCCGGTGACTTTACAAACCGCAGCTTGCAAACCTGTGTCCTTGTTGTTTACACGTTTTGGTCTGTGTGTAACATCCAGACGTTTCCCTTCTGAAGCTAAACACTAAATGTAGTGTTGTACACTTTCATCTTACTAGACATAAACATTGAACCTTCACAAGAATTTGGAAGTCACAACCTTTCAAACCAAAATAGACTGGTACGAGGTTGTAAAGATATTTTCCTCAGCCCAGGCTACAGAGGCAGGTCAGCGATGGTTCACATTGCATAGCAAGTACTAGCTCCATCATATTTTCACCATAGGCCATAACTCTTACTCTTTTGCCCAGGAGACCTGCTCAGTCCTCTGTTTGCGAGTCTCTGCCGTCATCTGCATGCCACTGATGCTCCCTGGGAGGCGTCGCCGTCCTCAGGTCACGGGCTCCAATTCATGTCATGAATACGACTGAGGACAAGAGATGTGAAATCGCTGTAATGATTATTACTATGCAGTGTGACATTAGGCTGACAGCTGAAAAACACACAGCAGCTCACGCCACGGATCGTCTTAATTTGGTGAATCCGGCCAACGGATCACTTTGGGAGAATGTTCCGAACTACTGGACTGACGAGTCTAATAAACATCCTGGATGCACCCACTTTCACATTAACAGGCACCTCCTATTGGTGCTTCACTGTGTATGAGTTATCTGCGACGAAGCTGCCAAGAATAAATGGTTTTCGTTGACTTGAAGAGTTTCGAATGAGAGCAGCGAGAGGACAAACGTGCACTGAAGTGGGATCTCGGTGTTTCATTACAAACTTGACAGAGGACGTGTGAAGCATCGTCTGAGACACAAGCGGTGCCCGTCTCCATGCGCTCGAGTGCCGCTTTTATTTCCACGAGGACTTTTTGACTTTCACCGGCGTCTGGACTCGCACCGAGGGGAAGTGGGTCATCGTTTCTATAAAGCCGCCCGAAGTGGGCCACAGCGTAAAGCAGACAAACAGAGACGCACCATCAGTGAGTCACCGTGGAAGGAGATTAATATGAAGCCCCTCGTTCTGTCAATGCGCCTTTGTTGCAAACGTGTTCGCTGTGGGTCATTTTGATTTCAAGTAAATGAACTGCACTCCGCATCCTCAGTGACTTCATGCAGACGTACAGTAGAGCATCCCCGCAGCGGCTGTGCTGCGTCAGAGGAACTCGTGTGTGGTGCAGCAGCTGCAGCCTGCTCCTTATAAACACATCCACCTTTTCCCCCATAAACTGTTTACAGAAACGCCCCGTAGAAAAACCGCACGCGGGGGGAAACTGCCCTCACACACTCCGAAAGGTTGCACGTAAATATGGCCGAGTCCACTCGTCCCGGGGCGCCGCACGGCGCTGTAACCGGATCGGCGGGCGGCCCAACGACTTGACTCACCGCGCACATTTATAGCACGGGCGCTGCCGGCGGAACGCTCGGCTGCGCACGAGCGGCGGAGCCCCCTCGCCCCCCCTCCCCCCCCGCGGCAGACAGTTGGTTGGGTCATCAACTTTCCTGATCCACCTCAACAGCTGTACGTCTAAACTTGCAGCTCCTCGGTGGCGCGGCCGCTCCCACCGAGCGGGACCTGAAACTGGGACGGGAGCAGTCTGGCCCCTCTCCCTCCGAACTCGGAGGCACAGATTCGCGAGAGGAGAGACTAGTCTCGGGCACAGAGGGGAGGAAGAGGAGAGACTCGCCGCTGCAGAAGCTCTGGACACAAGCTCCTGGGTCCGAACTGCACGACGTCTAGTTGTATAGATTTTGCGTCACTGCGCCAGGAGCCGGACGGTTCCCCTCACCTGGAACCATGCACAAGCGAACCAAGATAAGGATCGCCGTCTTCGTGCTGCTGGTGGGCATGGCCTGCATGTTCACGGCGGTGGTGACGGACCACTGGGCAGTGCTGAGCCCGAAGGTGGAAAAGCTCAACCAGACCTGCGAGGCGGCCCACTTCGGCCTGTGGAGGCTGTGCAAGAAGCACATTTACATCAGCTCCGAAAACTACGTGCAGGGGCACGGCTGCGGACCCATCAGCCTGCCAGGAGGTAGGTCCGAAGGAAGCCTGCGTTTGCCAGATGAACAATAAAACCGATTATTGGCGGAGACTTTCTGTCTGTCTCTGATAAATGGTGTGGGGGCTTTTTGTCTCTGGGCCATCTGTCTGTACTGAATGAATATGAATATGAATATAATTATTGTTTGTCTGCGACTCAACCCAGCCCAGTTCTGATGAGTTATGAAGCTGCTAAGAATAGAGGCCCTGATGCCGGATCAGTGCACCGGTCGTATGACATTGTAGCAGTCAGACAAAACAGAGATCCTGTTACTTATCCTGGTGATAATGAACATGGGAAGAAACACAACTCAGTTGCTGTCCAACTAATGCCTTAGCGTCCTGCTGCAATGAAAGCAAGTAATGAAAGGTGAATTTAGGCTGCGGTTCATCAGCTGGGAGGCGATCCCCGCGAGTCCTCCTTAAACCTGACAACAGACACACAGCATCCAGGCGGACGGGGCCTGTGTCGAGGCCTCGGCAGGCCGCCGCACCTCCCAGTTCGCCGTAAAGACCGAACTGAGGTGCAGCAGAGTCTCGACAGGCTGCGGGCTTCGTCTAAGCCAACGTCAAACACTACGGCAGCTGATTCCACAGCGGAGAGTGTTCTCTGCCTGTGGAGTCAGCTCACATCGAGTTTACACTGCTGATGCAGCGCCACTTCCTCGACTGTACCTGTCGCACACAGCGACTCTGAGATTCGGCCTTGGAATAATATTTATTAGTGGTGAGACTAAATTTGAAGTCTTTAGACAAGGGCTGTGATTAAATAAACGGATGATGTGCTTTACGCTTTTAATAATTACAGCTAATTAGCATAAACCTTTATCAACGTAACACATTTTTGCTCAGCATTAATCCATTGATCACACAGCTGCATGTAGAAAAACCTACTGTGACCTTAGTCATCACTGCACTTGTCTCTATTTTTATTAAATACTTAGTTGTAAGTGTTTTTTCTAACGGACTCTAGTCTAATTCCAGCCCAACCCCACTAATACCAATATAGTGGAAGGTTATAGCTGGTGTCCTAAGAGCTCACTTCGCCATAAAAGTCTGAAAATAAACTTTGCGGCCAACGGACGCTCCCGCAGCTGCTTGAGTAAAAAACAGAGTGCAACAGAGTAAACGTGTTGCAATCTCACATCGCTGAGTGACGGTGAGCTCTGTGGCCCAGTTGACTGTTGACTGAAGAGATTATCTGGCATAAGATTAGATCATGATTGTTATCTGAGCCTTGCGTGTCGCATACACACAGCCGGGACTTCCCAGGAAAATGCCCCTAATTCACAAAGCTGAAAGAAATCCCGTAAATACTTCCGAGGCGATGGCTGCTGTCGGACCTTTGGGAATCCCAGACTGTGTCTGCACAGCAGGGTCATTCCAGGAGCAGCTGAAGTGCCTGAGGGCGAGTCACTGGTGCAGGCATGTGCTGAATAGGCTAAACCCACCCAGACACCCCGCTGGGAATTCCTCAGGTTGTGATGACATGTGGTCGATAATAATGACACCATTATCTTTAGCAATATTAATTAAGACTCTATTCTGCTCTAAGTCACATTTTAATGAGCCACATGCTGCTAAAAAGCTGTTGCTGACTTTGGTTCAGTGACTTTATCCACCTTGACAACCTTGTTTTAAGCCGCGGGTCAATCGAGCAGGAGTCCAAATCAGGATCCAGGGGTTTCTCCTCGAGCAGCCACTGTATTTGGAGAGGAATATGACTGTTTATCGTACACGTCTACAGAGAGGTGTCAGACCCTGAGCCAAAGCAGACTTAAACAGCTTGATGAGGTCCTGCTGATGAGAGAGACACTCATGTGGAAAATATGGGGCTGAGCTGCTGCACATGGCGGCGGACTAGGTCCAAGAACCTTCTCTCACCATAGTTTTCCTATAATGAATGACAGCTATTACTGGTTGCACCAGCTCCTAAAGGGTCCACCTCAGACTGACGCGCGTGAAAAGCGTGATATTGTGCAAACTGCTCCGCATTCGGACGCTGCGGTTCTAAATACAGGACGCGTAAATGCTCAGCTGTCTTGGGTGGAAGCGGTGGGAGTCAAGTGTTCCAAGTGCGGCGTTGCTCTGAGTGACGGGGCCGCCTGGTGGAGTCCGGCTCCATGGCCCGCTGTCCCACCGGAATATTCCCATGAGACCTTGCTGCAAATTCACGTCTCGGTGCAGGCCGCTCAAATTACTTAACACACCCTGGGGATGAAACGCACGGTCCAAAAAGCAAATGGAACCACTGGTATTTTGCCTTTAAGGGAACTCAAATGACAGAGCAGTGTAGGGTTAGGCATCCTATATGGGGAGGGGGACTTTAACACTTAAATAGACACGTCATTTTGGCAATTGTGGCTTTGAAGCCCACTTAACACTACACAGCACATCACTCACTTGGCGCGTCAGTGCTTGAGTGGTAGCAGAAGTTAAAAGCTAAGTAGTGACACGTGTTCTGTAGCCAAGCAGTTGTACCTTGGAATCGCTGATCTAGATGATCCAGACCTACTGTGCGTTAAAAGTGAGGACGCTCACGCACGTCAAACGGCAGCGGCGTCAGCTCTGGCTGTGAGGTCTGACGCTAACCTGTGTGTACATTAAACCAATGGGATCGGGCACCGCGAGGCTTTAAAAGGCGCTGCGGAGGGAGGACAGTGTGCAGAGATGCTGCTAATCCTAGTGTGTGTGTGTGTGTGTGTGTGTGTGTGTGTGTGTGTGTGTGCGTGTGTGTGTGCGCACGCTCCCACAGATGAATACGGATTCATTTATGACCACCAGCTCGTCCTCACAGTTTCGTTCGCACTCCAGAGATGCTACAAAAAGGTGCAATTAGGCAGCATGTGTAGGGACCAAAGCTGCTTGATGCAGATAATGAGCTTGAAGCCTCCACATGAAGGTCTGATAAGCGCTGAGTGGTTCCACTTATGCCTACATAACAAACCACATATGCATTTAGTGAATGAAAGAGGACGTCTTATCTCCAGCTGCTGACAGAGTTGCGTGATGCTCCAGCAGAGGACAGAGGCAGGAGTGTTTACAGTGTTTTTGAACACAGGGTTTGACTGAGAAGTGCAACAGCTCCATCACACCTTCATATACTGTACTGTATGTGTGTGTGCCCACTACTTTGAAACACATGAGCGCTCGTTGCTTAGTAACAACCTCTGTAGTTCTTTCTTTTATTTTGCTAGCCAGTCCCTGTCCTCATTCATAAAAACATGTTGCTTTATCTGTGGACCAACACAGAACAACACGCTGTGATTTAAAACGACTCTCTATAAACCTTACAGCGTTATAGAGATTTAGGAAATTCCTTTAACTTAATTTGATTGAAAGTTTGAAAGTTTTTTGAAACTTATTTTCTTTTAGCTCATGTTTAGGGTTTCCTGGATACACAAGGAAAAAAATGTAGGACCCCATTGTCGTGGTGACATGATACTACATGCAGCTGCTGCACATTCAGTCCACATTAAAGCACTGCACCCACGCCCTATAGCGAGACTGTATGGAATTAGGAGCATGCGTGCGTGTGTGGACACCTCGAATCTGAGCAGGATAACTGACTATGCGTGGGGTTTGGTGTTACACGCATAAGCCTCCCTCGCTCCGCTGGGAAACGATCTAAACCGATGCTGGTGTTGTCGCCTGCATTCAGAAGCCCGCTTCATGTAGTCGAGCCTCAGACATTGCAGTGTGAGTTGCAATGTGTGTGCGCTCATCACCCACCGCAGTCGCGTGTATGTGTTTAAGCCCCAGTGGGAAGTATGTGCTGCTGGATAAGTCATAGGAAATCAACGTGTGGGGGAAGCTTGTTTTTACAGTGGGTCCAAATGCTTTATTGTAACTCTTGCATAAGAGAGTTGACTCCAAACTGCTCTGTCATCACACAGGCGCAAATCCCACAGGTTTAACACTTCGAGAAAGACCCACTGTGCCGTCGACTGTACACATTAAACTCTAATAGTCCGACCACACGAAGGCGTCGACTGACATCACGCTACCATTTTAGTATGAGGGTAATAACCCGCGGGTGTCGATCCGCGAGAGCCTTTGGAGGAACAATGTGAGAGAGATGGCAGATAAAGCCGTCACATGACACAGAGCGGCAGGTGGAGCGTCGCCGCCGCTGAAAACGAATCTGGGTCAAAGCTTGAGCAGAGGTGTGACAACATTCAACGGTTCAGACACAGAAGACCGGGCTTAGAGTAAACATAATGGAAACCAGATGAAAAAAAAGCAGCTGAAAGCTACTAATTATAGGATTAAGAGAGTAAAATTCATTAGTAAAGTTGATTGATTTTATTGGCCTGTAGCTAATGTGATTGATGAAAAGCACCAGAATTAAAGACCAGGCTGATAATTAAGGCTGAGACCTTCTTTAATGACCTATTTGCATATAAAGATATTTTAAATGCTGTGACAAATGGACAAGGTGAAACTTTTAAAAAACAGATAAAATCACAGATCATCCACTCAGTTCTCTTTTCTCTTCCTCCCACAGATGAAAACTGCACTTACTTCGGGCACTTCACTCCAGGGCAGGACACCGAGATCTTTGAATATAAAACACAAAAAGGTAGGTCTCCTTCTGCTGCGGCAGAAACCAGGAGAGGGGAGATTCATGTGTGAGTTCACTTAGAGAACGCGGCGTTTGGAGCCCGGAGGTTCTCAGCTGCTGCTCGTGGGCTCCGCCTTTCATTCACGTTTTGCACAGCGGGAGCTGCCGTCAGTGACAAATCACATCAAATCATCAGACGTTCAGACGTCCTCGGCACAAGGCAGAGCCCGTGGCGCATAAATATGCACTACTGTACATTACACGAGTCTTTTGACGTTACGCTGGAAGATTTCGAGGCGTGAATTAATGGTTTTTGAATGTGTGGCTGTTTTCTCCCGCCGGCCGTCACCGAGTTGAGGTCCGAGTTCGCTCACTCCAGCCACAGACCTCCCAACGTGTGCTGACACACACGCTTTTGCACGTGCGCCCATGGAACGAGTGCAGGAGGTTTACTGTACATACAGTACACTCACCCCCCCCCACCTCCTCCCCCCTCCTTTTCCGTGGTATTCCTTTAGATTTCGTTCCCCGACGTCGTGTGACAGATCTCCCATGCGCCGCGCGTTCGAGGCCTGAGCACATGTGGAGAGCTGTCAGACTCTATTACGAGCGCGTACATGTACCAGGGCATGTGCATGAAGCTGTTTGCTAATGCAGGCGACCCCCCCCCCCCTCCCCCCTCCTCTAACATGCACACACATGTGCAGCATCGCAGTGCTGATGGCGAACCCTTGGGAAACGCGCTGTAAATTGCGGCGCTGACCTACGTTGCCTCCAGTTGTTGTTCACTCTTGACCGAGCCATTTGGCTGCACCGCGGTGGGAGACGTGGTCGAATGAGCAAAGTACTGGTCATGTATGCCGCCACGGCGTGAAAGGCACTCTTCCATAGGGGGGTTGCCGTTAAATGAGAAGTTAAAAGGATGTGCAAGATCACATTAGACAAGAATGTTAATGAAACGCATCTGAATGGGTTTTAGAGACCGTTCACATACCATTACTATTTTCAAAATCGTGATTTGATGTCTAAATTCCAATTAGAAAGAACACCAGGACAACACACAAGGTCATGTGTGTATACTTAAAAACACTAAATAACGGTTTACACAACCTCCAACCTCTTTTATACACGCGCTTGCTTTTGGTGGTTTAGAAATGATAAAAAACGGCCAGTTGTGGCGTATTCCCTCACTGCTCGGTGACTAATCAGGCCTGGAACCCGCTCTGAGGGGAGCATTTGCATTCGCTGGGCGCTCACTGGAAAGCTCAACATGAGGTCTATGAGGAGGTGAATGAGGTCGTCGCTGGGCTGAGAATGCACAATGAGCCCACGAGACATGGGAACGCTCCCGGGAGGCAGGTGCGCCGTCGTCATCGCTGCCGAAAAGCTCTGCGGCCGGAAGTACACGCGCGGCTCCTATTCAGCTCTCGGCTCAGAATTGACAGGACGCAGCATCATCGTGCGGGTGGAGAGTGAAAACGTACAGCGGAAAAAAGCATCCCAGCGTCTCCGAGCGAAGGTGTGGGACACGGGTCCAGTCCGACACCTGAGCCACTAAACACCTGGTCAGGTGAAAGGGACTCATCCAAGTTCCCTCTGTAATTAACCAATTTTCATTTCATTAGCTGCACATGAACGTTAACCACACTAAAACCTGAAGCCGTGAGGATGTAAATGTGTGTGATTCCTGAATGGCCGCCGATCGTTCACGCGCTTCTTATTGTACATCTACTGTACCACATGCTGCGTGTCAGAGGACGTGCCACGAGAAGATGAAGGCTCGTTCCCCTGGAGGAGCCACTCCCCCCTGGGCATGTTCCACAGGAGAACGGGCTGCACATCAAAGGCCCTGCAACCTGCAACAGAAAACCATAGCAGCTGCTGCTCCCGTTGCACAAACACACCGTGTCTGAAGCCAAAAAATACTTTCATTCAGTACGGTCTGTCTGTGAATGTAACGCTTATGGCCTTTAGAACTCATGGAAAAGGATCCACTGTTGAGCACAGTGTCCAGACATCCGCTAATGACTCATTGGGTGCTGGTGTTGAAATGACTCTAACCGCGTGGGTTCCTTCCCTCTAGAGTACAACATCTCTGCTGCAGCCATCTCCATCTTCAGCCTGGCCTTCATGATCCTGGGGTCCCTCTGTCTGATGGGCTCATGCACCGGCGGCGGCGCGGGCAGGGACTACCTCCTCAAGCCCGCGGGCATGTTCTTCGCATTTGCAGGTGGGCTCCACTGCCGTCGCCGTGCGCTCGTGCGGTTCCGCCCCGCGCTGACGCCTTTCTGCTCCCCAGGTCTCTGCGCCTTCATCTCGCTGGAGGTGATGCGCCAGTCGGTCAAGCGGATGATCGAGAGCGAGGACACCATCTGGATCGAGTACTACTACGCCTGGTCCTTCGCCTGCGCCTGCACGGGCTTCGTCCTCCTCTTCCTCACCGGCATCGCCCTCCTGGTCCTCTCCATGCCCCAGATGCCCAGGAATCCGTGGGAGACCTGCATGGACGCAGAGCCAGATCAAGTAGAGTGAGCGATAGGCAGAGAGACAGACATGCGCAGGCAGTGAGAGTCTGCGCCTTTTATTTTGAGCAATTATCTTAGACTCATTTCCAGAACAAGAGCCGGGCGTAAAGGGATGAAAGACTCTGGACTCTGGAGTGGGTGGACTATACCTTATTCCCTACAATTATACAGAAACTTGTCCAGTTTGGAAAGTTTTTAACTTCTATTCGTTAGCGAGTGGTAAAATAAATTTTAAAAAAAAGTCCTTTCCAACACCTCTGTACCGTAGGTGCTCTTCCTGTTTGAAGCGGTGGCCAAATCTGGCTTCTTATTAAGTTCTTTCTTCATCTGAAAGCACTTTCAGACCGTTTCCTTCTCCATTCATCATTTCCATCTCGTCATTTACCTTTGGTATGGATTAGAAGTCAATGTTTTCTCATCATGGTCTTATTTGATCTAATAATGGTTTTAATTATATTTACATCTTAGTAAATCAACAAAAAACACTTTAGGACATAATGAAAACCAAAAAGTCCTGACGCAGTACTTTAATTTGATGTATGATATTTTGTACATGTCTAATTTTTGTAATGCATCTCTTGACTCTGGACTCACAATGAGCTACGTCACACAAGTCAACATCGACTACATGTTACTAGTGTGTAATGTGTAGAAGGAATTTAGCATCCAAATAAGACATTTGTGGAGAAAAGCAGCAGTGCGGAGCAGATTTATGTGTGTGTGTGTGTCAGGCAGAATGCTAAACACCCACACGGTCGCTGCACAGCACTGATCATGCTGGAAAAGGTTCAGTTCTAGCAGGTGCGCATACTGGGCCTTTTACTTTGTGTTTACAGCTCCCAAACCAAAGCCAAACAAAAAATGCCCTGTTCGTTTTCTCCTCCCGTTCGGTTCCCGAGCATCCATCCATTCGGTACAGTGGACGTAGACCCGAGCGTGCGATCGTGGTCTGCACGCGCCCGTGACTACGCTTTAAAGGTTCACATGCAGAAACTCTGAGTCAAAGTGTCACTAAGCAGCACGGGTGAACGTGAGGTGCACTCCTCCACGCGGCACGTTCTATGACACAGTACACCCCATAATAAATCAACAAGTAATACACAAACATCTGGTGCAAAGCTCAGTTCACTTTTTGGTTTGGGTTCAAAGAAGCTACAGTTACATTTGTGGCAAAGCAGAAGGGACGTCACTACTTCTACATAAAACAATACGACATATAATTAATTAAAAGAGTAATTTAATTGCTATAGCCCCAAAACCTGCCAAAATGTTGTAAAACACAGCATTGCACTACAGCTGTGGGTATTTTAGGACAGTATCTCAAACAGGCACGTTTGGTATTTTACTTACATACTGCAACTGAACTGCTACCAGAGGTGAGCAGTTCAGGAGGCGACATGTTTGACCTTTTGCTGCAAACTCTGATGCAAAGAGAAAGAAAGAGGAACAGTTCAAATGAAGACAACTAACGACATGAACTTTCCACACGTTCTACATCTCCTGTATTTGTAGTTTGTTTGTTTTTCGTCTTTTTCATTGAACATAGCATGCAATCAATCTTCTGGAACGCAGCAGATTCTGTGTGAGTGTGTGCCATAGGCTGTAACCTTGAAATGAAAAATATGAATATGAATAATAAATCTGGAGCTTTGGAAATCAAGTGTCTGACATCACTTTGTGAGAACAAAATGAGTGAATGAGAGAAATAAAGCTTTTAAAAGAGGGTGTTATTATCCATGTAGATGAGTGCTTCCCTCTCTTTTCATCCGATTGTCATTTCAATGTTATAAACATTCATAACAGGGTTAATATCTGCTGCAAGTCTCATCTATGTAACCATGTTCCCAGGTGCCTTCAAATAAAGATGCGTGGGAAAAAAAGACTCTGAATACCAGCACTATCAATAAAAACACTTTAATAGAGAAACAAATAAAAAAAAGAAATAAACCTTTAAAACACAGTCTAAATCCTTTATTATAACCACCACCAACTAAAATAAAGAATAGTAAAACAGGCCTATTCATTATTTTGTATCCACGAGGGAGGAACCAATGAGACCGGGAGGCTGGGAGAACAGGTGTGCCATTGATTTACTGCAGCGGGGGAAGAACAGAGGAGAGCAAACAGATAACGGGCAGAGATGTGGCGTCAACAGAAGGCAGAACACAGTGCTCTCTACTGGCTGGGCAGGAGGTTGCTCCCAAACCATGCTCCCTCCCAACACACACACTCACACTCACAGAAAGATGTTAGAAAGCAGGCCAGATCTACCGGGAACAGAAGAGCTGCACCCTTCATTTTATAACAAAGATCCTTTCAAACACAAACTAAACATGATGCCTAAAAACCATTTATAGAACATGTGTAAATAAAATCCCTTTAAAATGTCTTTGGCTCAATCTCTTCTGCTTCAAATATAAATAAAAGTGTAGCTGAAGAAGCGTGAAATATTAGTATTGCACAATGTGAGACATCAGCCGACAACTGCTTTGTGAAAAAGACATAAAGTGGGCACACGCCCGGGAGCAACCTCAGCTTCAGCCCGTCTAACTGGGAACAAAAAGGTTTACATGACCATTACATATTGACATATTAGTAAAATATCATAATAGTTTTGTAAATAATGTCACAAGGTACTGTACACATCAAATAATATACTGAAATTTGACTGTGTAATTGAACAAAAAACTTTTGTTTTCATTCAAAAACAAAAACAGATAAAAAAAAAACAAGGATTAACAACAGCCAGGTCATCTCAACATGCACGGAAAGAAAACAGCCTTCACATTTAAAACAAAGCCTCTGTTGATTGTTCTACAGCTGTGAAGTGGCGAAAACAGGACACATCCAGCAACTCAGATGTCAAATATTAAATTTTGTACAGTGAAATAAGACGTCTTTGAACAACGGCAACATAAACTCTCCTACTTGTGAAATCAGCCGGACACCGTCAGAAAACAAAACCCAACAAATGACAACAAGGTGTTGCAACTACCAACTGGGTCGTTATAGTTATCATATTTGTGAATTTGCATAATTAAAAAGGGCATACCTCTTCTTAGAACAGCTTCTACAAAATTGAGGCGCTCCCAAAGTTCTTGTTTGTAAATACTTAGAAAATGCATATTTACAAGTATGCGTTGTTCTCCACTAAGTCAAAAAATCTGGACCTCTGAAGTGAAATGTCAAACGTTAAAACCCGTCTGTGTGAATCTTCCTGCTGACTGTTCAGACCTCCTAAGCGCTTAGCGGTAAAGTGTTGGCTACTGCTATTGGACAGCTGTGACACAGCAGATGATGTCATAACAATTACACCAACTAGCAGATGAGGCAGTGGTCGTTTAACAATAAACGCAGTGACCGGACCAGGCATCCACGACTGTTCCCAGTATTGCTTTTATCAAAAAGAAAAACATGGGCAGATAAACTGTAGAAGCCTTTTATGTATTTTTTTTCCAGCATGAGAGTATTTTAGCAGGAACGTTGACGTGTGTGCAGCCGTGAGGCCTCCTCACGCTGAACAGACAGACTCCAATTCAAACATAAATGCTCCTGGTCACCGTGTGTCTCCAGTGCAAGGTGAAAAACATGGTTGGGTATTTTTCCAATAATCCTCCACTTACTGATGTCACATGAACATACTGATCAGATAAAGAGGATAATCTCATTTCATAACTAAATGACCAGGAACAACTACAACAACGTTACCAATTCATTCTTATTACGCACAGTCTAAAAGCAGGCACTCCATCAGTCGTATGTTTTTGAACAGCTCACTGTATGATTACAGAAAAACATGACCAAGATGCGACAACATGTTCTTCTATCTAACAAATCATCTGAATGTTTGAGGGTATGGATGATAAAAATCAGCTCAAGAAAGAGTTTATTATACATTAAACGGTTCATGTATTCACAAACTTAAACCATATAGATTGTCTTACAGAGAAAATTAGAAAGGATCTTTGGATATTTGAGAAACTAAAAGACCAGGTATATAATAAACGGGTTTCAGAACATAATTAATGTATAAAAAACGTCAAACCTACAACACCCTTTACATTATCGTTGAAATTTCAGGGCGATAGTTATTATATGTAAAATAAAAGTAAAACAAATGAAATGTTGCGTTCAGAAACATTCGACTGGCAGAGCTGATAACACCCTCAGCTTCAATCATCACACGCCACGCTCTTCACTTTCACAAACCCTCTGGGTATTGCAACCTTAAAAATGTCCACGAGTGACAGCAAAATTTAAAAATTATAAAAACAATTCAGGTCTTCAGAAGGTTTTATACAACTTCCACTGTGAATATTGTTTGACAAGAATAGTTCTGTCAAAAAAAACAAGCACAAAAAAGTTAAATATTTTCTGACAGAGAATGGGCCACACAGCTCAAATCTTATTACACTAACACTTATGGTGTTTTTGTGATCCTTAAAACAAACAGAATAGAGATGATGTGGTTGTTCCTTTTTAGACAAATTTATACTGTTTCTACCGTTGCTGCTGAGACAATGGTGAAAAGTAAAAAGACAGAACCAATAGTTGTATTTTTGGGGTAAATGGTCACATTTACTACTAAATCACTCGAAGATTTCCAGGTGAGGAAGTCCAAGAATCAGGGATCAAAGGCTGGCAAACATAAAACAATTTATAATGCTAACATAATACAGGAGTTTAAGGGCATGTCTGTGGCATTCAACTCAGTCTTTAGTTCTTTATATGTACAGATTAGAGGGAAATTTATCTACTTCTATACACTGTTCCATGTAGTTTCTGTCAGTTGAACACTTAGCTCCCCCCCCCATTATCACAATGACAATAGGATGAATAAATCAAGATGTAAACTCAAAGCTGAGGAGTAAAAAGAAAAAAAACAAACAAAAAAAACAAACAAAAACGATAAAAACTTTTTTAGTAACTGACCTAAACCCAATTTCACTAAGGAAACATAGGCAGGTAGCTAAGTGGTCAACCAAGCCTCGCCTTTTTATTTTATTTTACTTTTTTTAGCATTACGTACATATACAAGTGTAGATAATATAAGTATATATTCATATATACATAATGAGTATGTATATATAACAGTAATGCATTCATTATATATACTTGTTTTCTTCACAGGATAAAAATGACTGTTACAAATAAAAGGTTAGAATGAAACAAAATAAAGAAAACAAACCTACTGATAGAAACAAACTGTAAATGCACTTTGAACTATTTTTTTGTGTTTTTAAGAGATGTTTACCTTTTTTCTGTTTTTTTTTTTTTTTTTTTTTTTTTTTACACGACTTATGTGGGAGAGGTGACACTCATTTGAAGTAGGAATAGTACCCACTGCTACCATTTGAACTTCCTATACTCAGCTCTTGGAGGAGGGAGATGGGGTCGCTGTTCTTTTTGACCTGTTCTGGACGAACAGCTCTGGGCTTGGGTGGGGCACGGAGGGCGCTCGCATAGGACATGGTCGGTGGTTTGCTTAAATTTGCACCCCCTTGGTTGGGCTCTGTGGGAGTCTGCGGCGGTGCCTGCTGTTGCTGCTGCGGTTGTTGCTGCTGCTGTTGTTGTTGCTGCTGCGGTTGTTGCTGCTGCTGTTGTTGTTGCTGCTGCGGTTGTTGCTGCTGCTGCTGTTGTTGCTGCTGCTGCTGCTGTTGTTGCTGCTGCTGCTGTTGTTGTTGCTGCTGCTGTTGTTGTTGCTGCTGCTGTTGTTGTTGTTGTTGTTGTTGTTGCTGCTGCTTGTTGCTGGGCAGGAGAGGAGGAAACTGTCCAAGGTGCTGAAAGGAATTCAGAGCGTGTGGGTGCGCCTGCTGTACTGCTGTGGCCTCAGCCTTAACCTGCTCACTTGTCTGCCGAACGGCCTTGGAAGCTGCCATAAGCAAAAGTGACCCAGAAAAGACAAGAGAATTAATCATTACAACAAACAATTTAATTGCAATTTATTTGACTTCATTAGAAGTGAGAATGCCTAAAAGCAAGATAATTGGGTGATACCTACCCATAAGGTCCCGGTGCTGCGCAAGTGTGCCAGCTCCATTACATGGAATGTTTTGGAACGGGCTGGGACCTGCACCATTACTAGGCCAGGGGTCAGGTGAGGGATAAATATAAGAGGGCTGTGGCTGTTGATGATGCTGCATGTGTGGATGGGGGTGGTCCTGGTGTTCTGATGTACAGGGCTGTGACTGCTGGGAGAGAGAATTGTGGGCGTTGGCTGGAGATGGTTCATCTGGATAGCCTGTGGAGATGCGGCGCTGATAAAGAGGCCGACCTGGACCTCTGGGTTCATACTGGACAGAGAAGTGAAAAAATATCAAACCATCAGCAGAGATGATGAAAACGAACGTGGGCAACAACAGGTGAAATATAGGCCTTGAACTGTAAAATTACTTTAATATACTGTCTAGATCTATATACTGTATATTTATAAAGAAGAATTAAAGTCATGCATGTAATTTATGTTCTCTGGTCTCACAGATTTTGGCTCTACATCCTAATCTGCATTTTGTATATCTAGTAACTTAAAGTGACTTAAGTCTTTTTTACACACAGCTGCCTGTGGAGATAGATTATTTTGATTTTACTGGGACACATTAAAATGTGCTCTTCATGGAACATTAGGAGCTCATTATTAGAGACTGTCCAGGCTAATCACTTTATGATGCTTGCAACTATACCAAAATGGAGACAAATTGAACTAATTTCCCACTTTTCAGGAGATAAAACAGGTTCTTCATTAACTTAAATCAAGGCTTCAATGGGGTATTTGCACATCAGCATACAGTATGTGTGACTTATGAATTACACACAATCAAGGTAAAAGAATGTGTAATATCAAAATAGTCCCTACACTTATTTGAAGTATTTTTAACCTGGATTAAAGCTTATGCCCCTAAAATCTACAGTTATAGTGAAATGAATATGAATGTATTTTCTGGACTATAAATCGCTACTTTTTTCTCACGCTTTAATCCCTGCGGCCCAAACAACAATGTAGCTAATTTATGGATTTTAACAGGCTAACGAGCTTCCTGCCGCCAATACATTTAGCCTCATCACATCAGACCAATTCAATTAGCAAACACGGTCAAGATGTTTACACCGTGTAGATCCGACTGACAGCCATAACATTCACCACAGAAAATATGAAACGAAAAGGCCTGTCCATCAGGGCACGGACAACTCTGTGGCAGCAACTTCCTCCCAATTACAAGTCAACGAAACAGCAAATGAGAGACAGAGAAAGAGTGTGACGCTGTAAGGCAGTTTAATTCTGACACTGACGACGACTGACGACGACTTTAGTGTTTTTAAAAGGTGCAGGAGGCAACAGTAGATAGTAATTAATGACTTTTGTGGTACGCTGCTGTACTTTTAATTTTTTAACCAACCATATTACAGTTACAAAAATGTATTTAAATCGAATTCATGCGGCTTATATTCAGGTGCGCTCAATTATGCAGAATTTACTGTATTTTATTAGATTCAACTGAGCTCAGTTTACAACATCTGGCTCACTATCTTGTTGCAGGTAAAATTGGTAAACAAAGGATACCTCATCTACGTTGTGAAGGGCTGCAGCTGCTGATGTTCTGGGGGACAGTGGATGGTAGGACTCTTGTTCTTGACCTCGACTTTGTTGTTGATGTTGGTGGTGGTGGTGATGCTGCTGCTGCTGCTGCTGGTGCTGATGGTGAAGCTGCATCAGGTGAACTTGCTCTGGCCTGCTAGGGTGAGCCATGATGGGCAGTCCATAAGGTAAGCCGTGACCCTGGTTCCCTAACGGGTGGTTCTGTTGTGGCGGGCTCACAGATGCAGCTCCACTGTGGGACCACTGAGCATCCTGCAGAAGGTACTTGACCTGGGCGGGTGGGGGACTGGCAGAGTGAGCTGGTGGCTGCTGTGGGTAGCTACCAGTGTTGAACATGGAGTTCCCCGGGTGATGTTGCTGTTGCAGAGCTGGTTTGTTAAGAGGGTTGTCGTTAAGGACGTCGCGACCGATGTCATGCGAGTAAGGTCCTGATGGAAAAGGCCCAACATGATTGGAGGCGGCACCTAAAGATGATGAAGGGTCACCTGAGGCACGAGACTGGCGATACTGGAGGAGACGAGACTGAGGAGGAGGCTGCATCTCAGCTGCTTCCCTGGGTTCAGTTTGTTCTTGAGGAGGCATTTCCCTTAGGAGGCCAGGATACCTGGTTTAAATAAAAACGTCTTTATATTTGACTTTTCTAACATGTCTAAAAACCTATTTTAAAATAGATTATAGATTTCTTTGGTATTGAGATTCCAAACTGTTACAAGCCATCTGAAATACAACCTTGAATCTAAGAGTTGAATCTAACCTGTTGAAAACTGGACCAGAAGAGGCAGAAGAAACAGTATCGTCCTCCATATTGGCACTAAAGCCCCAACTGGCTGCGCGGAGCAGCTGATGAGGAAATCGAGCCATACTGGGCTGAGCAAGGTGGGCAAGCTGTTGGGGCATAGGAAAAGCAACACTGCCTTGAAGGAAAGGGCCTGCTGCCTCACCCCACTGACCCAGCCTGGCTGCCTGCTGCTGGCTTAGGGCCTCTAGAGCCAAGGGACCTTGGAGGTCTGAAAGAGAATCCATGTGATTAGTGTGGTGTTTTCTCATGATTCTAAGGATTAACAATACTTAGAGACAATCATAAGAGAGGAGGGGAAGTTTGCTGGATTCAGAGTAAAGAAAGAAACAACAGACTATGAAGCAGAGGTACAGATCACAGAAAGGAGTGTTAAACACATTTGTCTTGAAATAATGATTATAATTAAGAGAAATTTGACAACAAAAGTCAATTTCAATTACTTTATTAATATAAACCTAGTGTCTTACTCACCCAAACCATCTCCCAAGCCTCCATCCTGTCCATCCTCCCCAAAGCTGTTGACCCTGTTGTGCTGTGACAGGCCAGGGTGGTGACCTCCTGGATGGCCCATTGGGGGCCTAATAGAACTGCTCATCTCTTCCACCCCTCCAGAATCTGGTCCGTCCAAAGTAGGAGACTGGAGAGCCCTGTGAGCTGGCATGGGACCATTAAAGAAGGAAGCATTATGGCTGCCACCAGTGTAAGCAGGACTGAGCTGTTGCTGCTGCTGCTGCTGCTGCTGCTGCTGCTGCTGAGGATTCTGTTGGGCCATCCCTGGGTGCTGAGGCTGACCAACTCGATAAGGAAGCCTGGAGACGGGATACTGTGGAGGGAAGGCTCTTCCACTGGCAGGTGGAAATGCTGGGTTGGGTGGCGCAAGGTGGTAGTTGAGAGGTCTGTGCGAAGCTGAGGGGTCTTTTCGATGAAGCAGCGCATTGGGATATCCAACAAGGCCATCCAGTTGTGAGTCTAGATTTCGACTTTGGCCTGTGTCTAAATCTCCCTACAAAAAAACAAAACAAAAAAAAAAAAAACAGACAAACATTATAGACACTGCAGCCACATATTTGTTCTAATTTGGTCATACATTAACTACATGTGGTATAAATAAACTTGCCTGTTTTTCCTTCATGTCTGTTGTTTTTCTCTCTGGTGTCTGAAGACGGTTCTGTTCTGACTTTGGACATGCTTCTAATTTCCCTAAAACATCAAAAACAAACAAAAGAATAATTCGGTTACTTTGCATAATCTGATGGTGTTGAATATGATAAATCAATACAGACAAATTAAAGCTAATGGGAAAATTAATCAGGACGCACCGTTTCTTATAGTGTCTGCCTGTAGTTCCTTGTCTGGGCTTGGCTGACTCATGCCTAGGGGAGAGGGATGGGCAACGGCACTGTAAGGGAGGGGGGAGCCTCGGTTCTGGGCCTGCAGCAGATTAAAGTTGTAGGCCATGGCTGCTGGGTGGCTCATGATGCGAGGGTCCACAGCAAACCTGTTCTGGTAACCTGGCCATGGTAACTACAAACAAAAAGGGGAAAAAAAAACAAACATGTGTAATATGTACAGTGTACCAAGCAAAAGACGATAACTGCACATGAACAGCACATTTCCTATAATGATGTTAGAAACAGTTTCTAATAAAAGAGGTTAGAGGAAAATCTTTAAGGACATTTACATTTTATTAAACTTCTAGACTGTGACTGATGAATGTCTCTGAAGTTAGGACAGGCAAAGTTTTTAAAAAGTTACTGCGCTATTTGCTATGTTATCTATTGTGAAAAAAGCTTTTTGAAAGTTAAAGTTTTTGAGAATCGTAAACCATTGCAGCTACTAACATAAAACTGAAAACTTACATGTAGGGGCACGGGCATCACCATGTTTCCACCATACACAGCTGGCACATAGAGGATACTGGTGCCTGTATGAGGATCTATCCTCTGCACAGGACTGGGAGACTTGCCTATACCAGCAGGTGTCCCAGCCAGTGGTGGTGTATATGCCCGAATCGGGTTTCCCATCAGCACAGCTGGGTTTGGTTGGACTTAAAGGAAAGAAGTTTGAAAAGATAATATAAATAATTGTGATGTGTCTTCAAAAAGGCAGAAGTAAAGCATAGAAAATATTAAATACAGAGGCAAACATAAATACACTACAAAATATCAAGAAATGTATGTCTATAATGTAAGTGGCTGAAGCAACAACATGGTCTTTGTTACTCAAGCCTGAATTGTTATGTGATCTTCCCTCCTGTAAACACCTCTGCCATTTACGCTGGTCCTCCAGCACCTGAAATCCCAACTGTTGGACTTTACTCCCCTTCAGCGTACATATCAGGCACACGCTGGGGTAGAGGTTGGTCTAATTCCGGCACAGAGTGTACTCTCACCCCCGAGGTGCAGGGCAGCACAGGAACAGCTACGTTCTCTGCCTTATAACAGTGCAGCCACACCTTCTAGCTACAGGAAATTCAATTTACACTGACCCCGTGGAGTGTTGGGGGTGGGGAGGTGGAAGTGATGGGACTGGCATTAAAAATGCTTATATTTTACAGAACTAAGGAACCTGCCATGAATGCAATAATGAGAACGATAACTAGGAATACCTGATGAACACCATTCTGGCGCATCAATAATGGCTTAAAGCTCAACATCATTAAAAACAAAAACCTGCTGGTAAACTTTAGGAAGAGCTGGAAGTTCCTAGTGCCACTCCCCAAACGAAGGGAGATGATGTGGTGAAACTGGTCTATTCAAACCATATAGATACCATCCAGAGAAGACTATCCATTCTTAGGTGACAGCTGATATAAGCAATATGCTAGTGATGCTCAGTCTCTATTTTTTAAAGGTTGTTTGCTGGGATGGTGGCTTTAATGCTAGTGAAGTAAAACACAAAAAACAATCGACGATCCAAAAGGCAAACTATTTGGATTTAAACTGGAAAGTCTGGAGGCTGTGGAAGGGAGGAGGATAGTGGGCACCTACACAATTCATCTCATTCACTCTTTGATAAACTGTGGCAGATGGAAGCTTAGCTACAGACTAATTCCACTAAAGAACACGGCTAGAGTGAGATCTGTGTATGATTTAAACAATATACAACAATATAGATAACATTTTAATTTTACAAACATTAGACATTTGTCTAATAACACAATAGCAAAAGCTGACCTGTGAAACCTATACATGTATATGTGTGTTTTAAAGAGCATGTTGCGTAATACAGATTTAGATGCTAAGCAAATTTGTTATGGTAAAAATAGGCCCTTACTGTATCCTTCAGGTGGAAGATGATCTGTGTGGTTTGCATGTTTCCCCTGTGAGACAAAAATCATTAGAAAATAGTAGATACTCAGGTGAGAAAAAATATATCTTTCTGTACATATACATGTAGTTGTTTCAGTAAGTTCCTAAATACTGCAGACATGTGCAAATGTCATGAAAGCTGAACAGAAAAAATTATTAAAGCTATCAGTGTGTGATACTGACCCATATTGTCCAATGCAATGACGTCTAATAAAGCATGTTTAAAACAGACTTTTAAATCAATGTTACAGTTTACTTTACTGCTGAAAACATTGATTATATTCCTTTAATTGAAGGACTGTTTTTTGGAGACCTGAGTCATCAGTTGATATAACCCATAAGCAGTCACTGATGTATTATAATATAGATAATTTGGAGACACCACTTAATTGCATATTTAATAATAATTGCAACATATTAGCACTGAACATACGTCATTTTCGCCATTACACATGCAGATTTATATGTATATACTGTAGATTTACTTTCCACACCGCAACACACAGCAACAGAACCAGAAGCAGAATATCTGCCTATGCTTCCTGCAAACACAATCCCTTCGTTTTTCAGGGGCCTTCACAATAATAGCGTGTCTACCGCATGAGCACACAGCATTCGGACTGAATCAATGTTAAAACATGTTTGAATTTAAGTATACATAATTACTCCTGTGGGGCTACACACACAAACCTAAAAAAAAAAAAATGCGTAAACACATCGACACAAACATCTCCAGAGGGTGAAATTATCGACATCCCCCATTTTGTGAAATCCACTATATTGCTGTGCTGATATTATGACCAAAATGTAGAAGAACCTCTGAACAAAAAATACATTAATTATGCGCAACAGACAGATAGCGCTTTTACAAAACATAGATAAATTTGACGCTTATGACTACAACACGTCCTCCAGCTTCAGGAGCATAAATACAAGCAACAGGAAATAAACACTTTTGTTGTGCCTGTAAAAACTTTGTTCCTCACCAAGGAGCACGGCAAAATGCAACAATATCTAATTAATAATTAAGGTCTGACATACTGCAACAGCAGCTGATTCGCTTGGCTGCTATTTCAGATTGTAACATCAGCAAAGCAATGGTCAGACCGAAACACATGACTCCCCTCGTTAAAAGTAATGGTTCTGTCCAGAGTGAAATGTACAGATTATAATTGTTCAAACAAGTTATCTACCATTAGGTCAAACAGGGAGCTACAGGCTATTTCAGCTACAGTAAGAGAATATTTGCAGGTAAACATTTGCCACTGTCTAATTGCTTTCAGTGATTCACTGTGTGTTGAGGTGTGGATGAAAGTTGAGATAGAAAAAGAGGTGGCTAAGTAACCTGTTTGAAGTCAGTGTCGTTTCTGTAAAACTGATTCAGGAGGTGAGTCAAAGCTTCAGGATGTCAGCAGAACCACAGAGTGAAGCTAATCTGATGTTAACACAAGTAAATGAGGTAGGTTCTCATGATTAAGTTTCTTTCCCTGAGCTACTGGTAACATTTGACAGGTGGTCTAATAAATGTGTTGAGAAGACTAAATGTTGGTGGAAAGCATGCAAGCTAAAGGGTGAAACTCACAGGCCTTAAGGGTGAATATGAAAAAGGATCATAACTTTAACATGTGTAATCATAAAAATAACAATATAATAAGAATGTAGCTGATTGACAGCAGCTGAGTTTGGATGTGTGAACAATTGATGAGCAGTTTTTTTTTCCCCTGTCACACTGGGTCTCACTCCTGGAGATGTGTGACTGTAACATTATTCTCTGACAGGTCATTCAGACACACTGTGGCGATAAAAAGCCTGAATGGATGTTAACTAACGCTTGCATACAGGTCGTGACAGGACATACTAATTTTAATAGGAGGTATCATAGTTTTTCATACACTTTAAGACACCATCGATGTGTAGAAGTAGCACTTCACTTAATACCAAATATAAAATGTATTTTTTCCTCTACCTTGAGTTATATTACTATTTTGATAGCATGTTACAGTAGAGTTAAAGCTGTTTCCACTTTGAGACACATCGCAGTAAATGCACCGTATATCAAAGTGACTTATTAAGGCAGTCTCCTGTGCCTCATTGTGATGAACGTCCCTGCACAGACCTTTTTCTCCAGGTGAATAGAGCTGAGTTGTCAGTGAGATTCAGATCACCAGGAAAAAACAGGAAGCAGTGAGCCAGTCTCTCTCTCTCTCCCTCCCTCCGGCTTACATACTGTTCGGTTTAGTTGATTTGGTGTTTGTGATAGTTTGCCTTCTTATGTATACCTTTTTTTAGTAATTTTGAAGTTTATGAAAAATGTTGCATTACATAAACCTGGTTTAATCCATGTGAAATTAGTCTATTCTACCACAAAGCAGGAATGAAGCTGGCAGTGCGGTACAAAATGTATATATGCCAGTGGCTTTGTGTCTATTTCCCAAGTGGTTGTGTGTAACATACAGTATATTTGAGGAGGGAGATACAAAGGGAAGGAGAGAGGAAGTGTGGGTGTGTGGCTCAAGCTGGTTGATGCTGCAGAGCTGCGGCTCATTACGCCCAGTGGGTGACGGCAGCAGGTTGGCAGCTGTGGTGTTTTTGTTAACCTTTACCTCAGGGCAAGCAGCGAGGACAGACAGACACAAAGACATTTCAGCCTGAGATAAACAAATAACATCTCTTTCCTGCAACATTAAAATCCTCACTGTGTTGTTTCTCTGGGGCTAAATCCTGTAAATAATTTTCTGTGGTAAAAATTAAATTGAGTAATTTAACAGAGCCACATGTGCGAAGCTTTTAGCATGAGTCAAAAACTAGAAAAACTCAATGTATTCCGTTTGTTAATTTGACAAACCTATAAATTTACACAAGACTACAAGACAAGTTACTTTAACACAGGAACCCCTACAACAGAAAATCTTTCAAGACACCTCCTACATCTACGTTATTTTGTCTGCTTTCCCTCTTTATGTTCCCTCTCTGCATCTGCTCTTTTATACTGTATTTAAAATATATATAAAATAGGTTTCCATCATCTGTACCTTTAAAATTACTAGTACTAATAATTTTGTGTGAGGATAAATTGAGACAGTGGATGGAAAATTTTATTTACTTCATTGCGTCCTATTTGCTGGGAAGCACCTTACCTTGGGCGGTGACTGCTGTTGCTGCTGGGGCTGTTGTGGGCCTTGCTTGTTCAACGCAGGCTGCACGTGCTGAGGATGCACATGATGGTGAGGGTGGAGGGGCTGTGAGGAAGAGTGAAGCCCCTGTAGGGGCCTGAGGGCTCGAGGGATGAATTCTGGAGCCAGTGGGTTGAGGACGTAGGTCTTCTTGAGCTCCAGGGCCTCCAGCTGTGCCTTGATCTGCTCAAAGGTGATGCCGTGAAGGCTTGAGTTTTCATGGCAGATGGAGATAAAGTGCTCCCAGAATTTTCTGACCAGACAAAGAAGAAACAACATATTTAAACTGTGTTAAATTTCTTTATGTTGACTGTAATAATTTGCCATTTGTAAGTTGAATATAAAAGATGACAAAAATGGAAAACTTGGAAAGTGGCTTGTGGAAAGACCACAACAGAAAAATCATCAAAAATATAAAGCACAGTAAAAAAGTAAAAAGGCTTCAGCTGAAAAATACAAGCCTGAATAAACCAGAAGAATGTCTCCATATACTGTTTACAGATTACTCAACAGATGAGAACTATTAGAATAAAATTAAAACAATTGCAATACAATGAAAATTGTAAAGCCTGACATTTACAAACAACCTGAAGTCTGCAATGAGCAAGACAAAACAGTTGCTATGGAGATGGGGGGGAAAGGCTTGGCAGCATATTATAAATATAAAACTAGATGCTGGCACACACAAAAGTCATGGTATGGAGAAAAAGAAGCAGAACCTGAAGTGTATGGAACTTTATTCCTACAGTCCACATTATCTACATCATCACATTAATGTGAAACTTGATTACAGCAAAGCCCACGCAGGGGATTAGAAAAAAACTCTCTGCCGCGTGCTTGTACAATTAGCATTTATACGTGCATCACAAAACACTGAAGCAGGCCAACGGTGAAGGAGCACAGTGGATTAGCTGTGTGACATGAGAGACCGTCATTAGTCTATGTGGAGTGATGCTTCCTGCACTAATCTGTTTTCCAGTAAACCTATATTTATGCTTCCGCACTGAATCCGTTTAAAGCCTGTGAGTTTCTGAAAGCCAATTCAATTAATTATTTCAATGGCATATTTTTCCCGTCACATGTATAAAACCTTAGTGATAAGTGCTGGTATTTACCTGCATCGCCCAACAGAGCACAGTGCTATGGGGTCTCCTACAACTGCAACCAGTGATTGTGCTCTGGTTATGGCAGTATTGAGGAGCTTGTAGTTGGAGAGGAAACCATAGTCGAGGTCCTCTGTTGAGTCCTCGACTAGCTGCTCTTTGCGCTTGATGGCCGTTTGCTTGTGCTTGCAAGTGTACCGCGTCCTTACCGTGCTGAGAAACAGCACCCGGAACTGTTTACCTGCAAAGCATTTTTTATTAGAAATGTCTCTGTAATTAAAAGTGCTTTTAATTTTAAAAAGAGGTTTGACGCAACGTTCAATTTAAAATAAATATAGACTCAATATTAGGTCATAGTAATCTGACCACTTATAACAGGTAGAACATTTGCGTGATTTGTCTTCAGGGTAACAGGGCTCCAAACATAAACATTGTTATTGCTGCAGAGAAACAAATCATCTTGCATATAAAAAAAACATTAATGAGGTGCTTTGGGATCTTTAGGAATGGGGTTTAATTATTTTTTTGCCAGTGCTCGACAGACAAATTTCTTTCAATTCTCATTTACGCTTATTTGAATAATTACCACCCTGAAATTAACATAATACTAAAAATGGATGCTGTGATTCTACATTTTGTCAATGAATCTGACAAATAAAAAATTAATTACAACTATTGTAAAACACAATAATAATTTATAGAAGCTTCTGGCTGTAGTATCAGCACATGGGCTAGTGACACACACACACACACTGTACTTTTTCTCACCTTGAACATTAAGCACTCTTTCCACGCTGACCTCATGCATTCTCTTCTTACGAAGCTCAGCACGAATGCGAAACACCTGGTCAGCATACGGTGACACCACTCCGATGCTGCCCTCGTCCAACTTACCCCAGGCCACTGGCCACTTTTTACGCAACTCCTCAACCCGCTCAACAATCTCAAAGACCTGCGTGGGATGACAGAGGGAGATGAGAGGGAGAGAGACGGGGGGTTCAATCCATGCGCTCTTCACACAAACCTGACCTGAAAAGGTTCTGTAAAATCAAGGACATGAGGGACCAGGTAGTAGTTGATGTAGCAAGGGACAAATTCACAGAAGAGCTAAACAAGAACTATGTGACGTATAGCACTCAGTCTATTAACAAATAAGCTTTAGCTTGAAGGCAATGGAACTGATTCATGTATGATCTATGCCTACATTTACATTTTTAAACTCTGACTTTGAGCAGCCTCTAATGTCTTAAATATATCACTTTATAACAGTATGACTAAACTCTGACATTTTCCTATAGAGGAGCTACAAAATCAATATTACTGCAAACTCTAAAAAGACTTTAGCTAATAGTTTTTGAAAACAAATTAGCTTTTGTCACATGTTCCACTTGGAGCTAAGCCCATGAAAGATGCTTACACTAGACAACAAACAAACACTTTTTTCAATGCATATTAATTCCACATGATTATCATAATGTTAAAGTATGACATGGATTCTGTATCGTTGGGACAGTGTCTAATTATTTTGGCACTTTTGACAGTTTGAGAGCAAAATCAAGAAGAGCCTTATTTTAATTAGGTGGAAAACGTCAGGCAAGGGTGAGGGGTCAAACAGTCAATGACCACAGCCAAGCGATTGTTGGCTCCATCAAAAGCTAGGACAGACACCTAATCACGCATCATGGGTGTCAAGTGTGGCTCAGCTGCTTACCAAATTAACTTTACGGGCCTCGTCTCGTATTATTTTTTAAATCGCTGAGGGTGTTCTGATTAGCTGTGATGAGGCAAACATTGCTGATTAGCAGTCTTCCATAAGCATACTGTTTTTATCTTAAGCCGATGGAATTCGGTGACAAACAACTCCATCATCTGTGATTGCCTCACAACCTTTTTCCAAGATAGATGTGAGCAGATCGCAAAAAATGCCACTCTGTAAGCTTTTAATTGTCTTTAATTAACTCTTAAATCTTTAATTTAACTCATACCTCAGCATTGTTGTAATAGGCAGTGCTGTTCTTCTCCTGCACGTCTTCTCCTCTTGCTGTGAAGAACGTCAGAGGATAAAAGTCCTTATGGGAAGGCTGTTTTCCACTTGCCATTAGCTTTCCTTCATAAAATAACTCTGATGTGTAGCTGTAGGAAAGAAAGAAAGGAATGATAATGTTTTTGAAAGAGCATTTATCAGGATAAATGAAAATAACCACAAAGAAGACATATCCAGATTGTACACATCATTGTACACACATTTCAATAAATTGTCAAAAAGCATAAGTTCATTTTGATTCACAATTACCTTAGAAGAACTATGATGGGATACTTTTGTCCATATAATGTTTTATGCATGTGATAAGCTTTCAATCAGAACTCCCTAGTGTGCATCAAATCCTCCTCTCACCAGCTTATTTAACATGCTCACAACATACTTCGTCACATTCTTTATTATCCCACTTTCAACTCTTCACCTCCATTTTACCCTGACCCCTTCTTCCCACCACCTCTTCACTCTAGCATTTGTCTTCCCACTGGTTTGACACAAGGCAGTGTTGCGGGCTCACACCTACTTGATGATAGCTTCATGAGAGCGGTAGTTCTCACAGAGGAGGATGCGACAGGGGAACTCAGGAGGGTAGTGCTCATACAGTCGGTCCAGCAGCGACACATGCAGGTTACGCTCCCGTGCAAACTCGCTATACACAAATGGACTGAGCTGAAATTCAAGACACAAAAAAATTGGGCAGGGGGTGGATATCAGATACCCAATGTTCTTATACATTCTGTCAACTTCATCTGCTTTAACAGAATATTAGAGAACTCTTTAAGTAGCAGCATTAAATAAACAGACTATTGACTGGATGTAATTAAAGTAGACTTTACCAGTGATTCCATAGGAGTTTGAAAACATGTCAAATTTAGAGATGGGCTTCATAAGCAAAAAAGGTAGACACAGAGCCAGACATGAGAAACATGGTGTGTAATGTTACACCCGGGAGAATACATGTATTGACACTATTATTTACAGATCTAGTTCAAATGGAAAGCCAAGGTATGACAGCCTTTAATTACTTTAATAATCAAAGCCAGAGCAGGATTTAAGGGTTTAACTCCTTGTATTGGCTTAAAAGCCTTACTGATGCAAGCTGCTGCTCTCTGTGGCCAAGGTTTTCTGCAGAACCACAGATCTGCAGTGTCTTGTTCATATTTGAAGTGACAAGTAAAGTTTAAATGGCAGGGTTACTTTTACTTGTCATAGCCCTGGTCTATTTGCCCTGGCAATCCATTTTTTATTACAGAAGACAATGAATAAACTTCAAACATCTGAAGGAATAAGTTCAAGACTTTGTAGTGTGCACTTATGCACTTCTGGAGAAAGAAATGCTGCACATTTATTACCTTAGAGAAGCTTTAAGATTCAACAAAGTCAAAAAGAAATCAACTAGATGTCTTATACCTGCCCTCACGAATTCTTAACATACCTGCATATGGTCTCCAGCCAGCACAACACGGGTGGTCTTGCTAGCTAGAGCAAAAGGCATGATGGTTTCACACTCCATGGCCTGAGCCGCTTCATCCAACAGGATATGAGTGAACAAACCTGCAAAACATGTTCTATTTCAATTTACTGTATAAATTAACTGCAATTACATCAAAGCCAAGTGCAACCAGTTAAATCAGATGAACATGTAAAAGAAAAAATGCCAGGACCTGCAGTATTAGCACATTTTATGTCAACACTATCATAATATATTAATGAAGCTTACTGTTACAATACAATAAATATCATGCAATGTGCTAATATAACAATAGGTCACTTTTTCCATTTACTCTTTTAACCAGCAAACTAAAGACATTTTGCAAGGGACTGAACAGTAGCCTAACCCTGATTTAAAAAGCTCAAACTGTGCTTGGCAGTGAGAGGGGATGGGATGAAACGGCATGGCAAATAAGTGCAGGAGCAGGGAGGAAAGAGGCAGAATAACAACCAGCAAAACAGTCTCTGAAGCCTATACAACATTTTAAGAGAAAAGTACAAGCAGAAATTAAATGTAACATGTTTTGTGAAGGGGGAGGCAACTTATCAACCCACAAACAGTAAACAAACAACCTAAACACAAGCTTACAATAAAAAAATAAAAGCAAGAAGGACAGTTTGATCTGAGACAACAATTGCTTCTTAGTTTCTGCCTTTGTACAATACTTGCTAAACATATTGATTTTGTATTGAAGCCTCAAGCCAATGTGAACTGTGTACACCTTGTGTCCCCACTTATTCCTCCCTGTGGTCAAAAAAAAAAAAAAAAAAAAAAAAAAAAAAAAAGACATTGCTAAAATTGCTAAACAGACCAGTATTTCCCTATAAAAACTGACAAAATGTATATGTGACAGAAAAATGTCCATTTATTGTTGTAGAGATATTAAAGCTTATTAGAAAATCCACGTTGCATGAAATATGAAAGAAATGCTTGAGGCAAATTTAAATACAAACCAAATTTGTACAGCCATTAGGAAAAATCAATTCCAAATGTTAGAGCACTGGAATACCAATATGCAAATGGCTATTCTCTAGAGAGGGTGTATATACTTAAAATATTGAACTTGAGTATTCACTGAATGGTTTATTCATGGGTTGAATAAACAAAGCAGTGACAACATTAAAATACTGTTTAAATAATGTTTAAGCTTGTTTTGAGATCATCTCAGGGGAACTTAAAATATTTCATCATTGCCATATGGAACAAAGCAGTCACAAAGAACGTCCTGGGTTGTGCCACCTTATATAACATTGTTAATTATTGAGGTCAGGTACTTTAGTTTAATTCACCTATAAATTGTGGTGAACAGATTCCCTGCTGCATCCTACCTACTTGCTCTATTACTTCAATCGAAATAACATTCTCAAATGATGTACATGGGTCTTTACAAATATGAATGCTTCCCTGGCAGGGAAGCAAAGCTTAGAACAGATGCAATGAGGAGGAAGAGATGGGCTTCATAAGCACCAAGTAGACAAAGAGGCCGATACGAGGAACATGAGGCTTAATGTTACACCTGGGAGCTGGCTATCTGCCTTGGGGAGCCTGTCTAAAGCAAAGGTCGAAATTACCTTTCTGTAGCTGCTATCCATCTGTCACAGGGCTAATAATGGTGGTTGGTTTTAGACATAACAGTGGTAGGAAGGCAGCAGGGAGGATAATAAGCAGAGGTGATTGAGATCAGAGTCACAGTGTAGCAGAAGTGATTTGGGGCAAAAGCACTATTTAATAATAAATGACAGCTCCTTCACCTCATGGACCATGTCTCTCACATTCTCCCTTTTACAGTTTCTTTCTAGCCTTTTCACACAGTAAAAGTGACTTGGAAAATCTGTGATCAGAGAGTGTAAAAGGCTCTGTGTAGGTAATCTCTATATCCCATGAAACAAGCTTAGTACAACGTATCAGAAAGGTTTGTCAAACCATTCCTGGCTCCGTGTGCTTAAAAATAGCAAGAAGATAACAAAAATAATTATATATTACCATCCTATGACTCTTCAGGGATAAGCATAGAACCTAACGGAAAAATATAAAATGGAAATTTTTTAAAAGATTCTCATTCTCATGTCTCTCCAACAGCTGAAATTCTTTTATGAATAAAAAAAAACGTTTCCTTGTAAGAACTTGTAAGACTACAAAAAGAGTACGGAAAGTGGCCTTTTATCGTGTAAACATCATGGATTAAATGTGAGGCCATGTTTATTTTTCAAACTGGCTTTAGAGAGTCACTCTCCATTATGCATTAGCTGGAGAACAGCATTATTACATGGAAGTAAAATTAGCTATTAGTTCTTTTTTTTTTTTTTTTGCAAAACCCATTAACCGTAGTAAAACTAGGCATGTACAGATAATACATAACCAATACCATTTCCAAGGCATAAAGAAAGAGAAAATCAACAATCCAAACATAAAAAAACAGCTTAGCCATCTTTTTGAGGGCACCTGTGTGTTTGTAGCTAGAATTTTTTTTAATCGCTACTTAGTAGACTTCCTGGCTCCCAGTTGCCTCATTCACATGATTTTCATCACAGATGAACAACATGAGAGCAGGAGAGCTGGGATGAGGGCTAATGATGTAAAGTACATTCGAAAAAGGCAGATGGTGTTCCCAAGCAACAGACAAAGCCTCCTCTGCTGACACATTAAAGTCAGTTATTAGCCTACACTGACAAATTAGTTTGTTTTCCGTGTCTTTAACGCAGCTTAAATGAGTTCCATCCCTCTCTATGTGGTGGTTCTCTGGCAACACATGATATTAGTCACTAGGGATGACAAAAGAACAAGAGACTGCATCTGACTCTAGTCATCAGCGTGCATGATATAAACGTTTACCATGTATTACAGTTAATTTTAATCATGTAATAAAGTACATTTCAATAACCTCGCCTGCTACCATCACAGACATATGAAGAGCCATCTGTTGTATCTTTCTGTAAAAATTGCATCCAGCCACATCTAAATTGTTCTTGGGAAACCCATGCATCATTTACTTCCCAGCTAAATTGGTCTAGGACATAAAACTTCTGAAGGCAGTTATTGATCATCATTAGGCAGTTTAACTATTTTTATGAGGACTAAATGTCTTTTCATATGACTCACCAGGCTCCAAGTCAAGCTGGCAGAGGTACTGGGAGGTGCTGAGGGTGACCACCACCACACGGTGCCTGAGGACGTCCTCCCTCGAGGGCATTTGGAAAGTGACCTGCGTGTTGGAGATGAGACAGTACTGCTGGACTACTGGGTGGACTGTCTTCACCCAGCGGTTCCGGAAGTATACCCTGTAGAAGTAGAAACACAGGGCGACAAAAATTAACCAGACACAATAAATATTAATACCTATTACCTTCGCCTACAGTATTTGAAGGAAGGTAGAAGAGGAGAGGTTAGCTAAGAGGAAGATTTACTATAGTCAAATTCACACTGCAACCAACAGTAATCAAGCTAACCGCTTGCATGCTGACATCAATTTCCTTTATGACCCCTAGTAGTGCTGAAATGTGATTAGAAGTCAATGATGCAGCGTAAGGAAGTTTGTTGTATCAGTGAAAGTGTGTTTGTTGCCCAAAGGTGTTGTTCTTAACGCAGAAGAGTTCTTAAAGTTGCAACTCCAAAGTCAGCCTGATGTCTGGCTGCCATTGCCATCGGGCCAACACACTCCAGCCACTCAGTCTCTGTATGATATGAATAGTGCATCTTTCTGACTACAGGCTTTTAAAGAGGATTAATCCCAATGATTTGTCCAACATCAGGCTAGTTTGGCCCCAGATATGCATACAAACAGACCAGAGTCACACAAAATAACAGAGTACCAATTTCATAGACTATTATAACTCAATGTCAAACACTGAAGGTTGTTTCACCATTATGTGTTGTGGATATATCAATGCTACTTTTTTTAAAACTATTTTATATACAATTTATCTCCAATTAAACATTTATGAAGTACTTCCAAGCTAATGAAGAAATTTGTCTTGTTTCACTTGCATATGACAGACCCTATTGGAGAAAAAGCCATAGACAAACATAATGTGGCATACTTCCCCTCTTTTTGAGCCAAGCAGAATACCGGTTGTGAACTAAAACACACAAAAAGTACACAAAAAAGTGCCCTTAGTCATCCCAGCATTCCTACCTGAGAGGTCTGGCGTGCGGATTGCCTGCTTCAACGTAAGGGTGAAGGTAGTCCTTAATGTAAAGATCAGCAGCACTGTTTGAATGGGTGCAGATCAGGACCCTAGACATAAACATAAACCATGTTAGTCTGTGCCAACAATTAGAAAGGCGTGGAACCTAAAAGTAATGATGATCTTAGTGCAAAAAGATACAGTATTTAGAGTGTTTATACTTATTACACAGTACAGTATCACATCCGCAAATCTTGCAGCATCGATCATTTACAATGACACTTTAATAATAGTGGGTTCCTGACAGGGGGTCTATATGAAGTCTTTACAATTTTAAAAGAATCGTGCAGGCAGCTGTAGTGCTGAGGGTCACTTCCCTTGGTCATGGCTTTTAAAATATCTATAATTCATCCTAAACATAAAATAATAAATGTATTCAAAGTGATATGAGAAATGAATTTTACATTGAAACACATTTTTTAAAAGCCGTTTCTTTTACATTACATATACAACCCTCTCTTTCCTACTAATAAATGCTAGATTCTGTTCAGGGGACACTGTCCGAGGTATTGCATTCATTTTTCATAAAGACCAACCACACATTTCTGTGCAACACCACTTTGCTTCAAACACAGAAATTGCAGATTTTCCTGTGGGTATGTGTGCGCAGCGAGGGAGCAAACTAATGATGAGAAATGGCATTGGAAGAAAATGTTGCAATGTTTTGTTGTTACACAGTGCTGCATGGCCCACTGAAGTGACGTGATTAATCCTATTATGCTTCACATGATCATCCATTCTGTCCCAGAAGATTTGATAATCAAACTAACCATGTGCATAAAACCTAAATCGACGCAACCAGAACTAACACTAACTACACATACCCACACAAAACAAAAACAGGCTGCAGACATACAGACACATACACACCACATATTGACACCTTGCAGCTCAGTGTTTTCTACTTTAAATGTCAAGCTCAAGGCAGCCACTGACCTAGAGCAATAACTGAGGTCACAACCATCCCACAACCCCTGCCACATCCATCACACCCTCACACCCTGATCTCCATTAGCGTCTAAAGCCTTTATGATTGATGTCAACCTAAATGCCCACACATCCCCACATCTATATGTACTAAAATCACCCCACTTTCACTCAATGAAACCTATTATTTAACAGCAAGTGCCTATATGTTCAATAAAGGGAAGACTGTGTCATCAAGTTTGCTCAGTGAACCCAGAATAGTGAGATGTGTTTGCATGCAGCCAAGATTCCTCAGAGAAACCAGATTTCTCTGAGAACGGGGGAAATACATGTTTATGTGCAGCAGAAGACAAATCTGCTCTACCTCAGGGTTATTTTAGAGGCCTGTTTACATGGCATGGTACATCTGAGATCTCTAATCCCCTACCACGATTATGGAAAAGTTTCCCATGAAACCTGACTTGGCTTGGCTTGCTGAACATTGCTGTGATGATGCTGTGAAATTATATTGCACAAATTAAAGAAAACAATTTAAAAAGAGCATATACAGACCTGCTGTGTTCTTGGCGAAGGATGTGCTTGACAGCCTGTGCCAGGGTGAATGTCTTGCCTGTGCCATAGGGCCCAATGATCAGGACTGGGGGCAGGGGGACAGAGATGGGTGTGGTGATGGCCAGGATAGCCTCTTTCTGCTTTGCATTCAGACGAGGATCCAGCTGCTCATCCCACTGCCTGAGGGCGGAGGAAGGATGGAGAAATTATTAAATGAATTAAAAAGTTAAGCTGCAGTGAAATTTCAGATTTATTTTATCAAGTGAGTTCCTTTTTCTTATAAACAAGTGATCGCTTTGAACATGAGAGACAAAGCAACATTTGCTCATTAAATTAGTTTCAGTGGGACAGAGATAATGTGAGAAACAAAAAGGTCTGGCACAGAATGATAAATGGATTCCTTAATGTAGAGTCAAATAGTTAAGTTAATATCACTATGAGAACGTGTAGTGCATGTGGGAACACTAGGACCCATCAATAGCAAAAACTATGCAGAAGAACAAACTATATTAATGCACAACATCTATATCTTTCCACCACAAAAACAACTGATAAACAATGAACAGACAAACATACTCTTCTTAACTAAGACACAAGGGTATACATGTTTGAAAAACAGAAATCGGGTAAAAGAGGGTGGTATCGTGCAATATCTTCATGAAATTAGAGAAAGTAGAGTTTGCGTGTATGTGTGCGCTGATGTGTCTCGTAGCATCACTGTTTGAAAGAACATCCTCTAAAGCTGTGAATCCACCAACACTAATTGATTGAGCTCCAGCTGTGCCATAGTTGGTGGCCTGCTCTTCATATTCAAGTGTGTGCGTGTGTGGTACTGGAATATAGATGGATGAGATCAAGAAAAAGTTAAAAATAAAAAAATGCCTCAATGTCAACAATGTATATTACAGCTAATACATGGTTTTGGCTTCCACATTAGATGGAAATTCTGTAAAGTCCAGTCATTTTTCAACACAAACTGATACCTGAAATGACATTCAACATTGTCAAGACTGACTGAGATGAGAGGCTTAGTATCTGGCTTAAACAAATTGTAAGTCATAAATGACATGAAAGAAATGCTACTACTGCAAGGTGTTATGGGTTACTTCTTTGTCTATGAGTTACTAGTGAATAAAAGTGACAAAAATGAAGTTGTCAAATGAAATAATTCAATTGCACAAGGTCTTAACGGTAAATCTTCAATTACCCCCATAGTATACATCTTATTTTTTCAGGGTTAAACAGCTAGAGCAAGAGTTTAATTGCCAATTGGGATGGAGTCACCTTTACAGTGATGGTAAAGCTGAGGCAAAAGACAGAAAGAAAGCACAAGCTTAAACTTAGATAACTGCACATCTTGTCCATTACTTATCTGAATTCCAATTAAAACAAAAGCCTACATCAATCATATTCTGGAGCCTTGATAAAACTGCAGACTTGGAAATCACAAGGGATTATAGGGTATTTGACCCTGGCTCTAGTCAATCAAGATTACAGTTGAACTCTCTCTTCACCTGTCCAACTTTGGAGAAAAACATCTGAAGCTGCAAAGAGCTGCCAGCATATTAGAATAGCTGCCAAGTCAGCAAGGCAAGAGATATTCGGTCAACACTCAAATTGATGTGGTGGCCCCATCATTAGGGTATTTGTCAACTTAATATGATGTGCAGGTATTAAAACAGTTCCTGCATAATAAATGGGTTTAAGATTAGTAGTATTTAATATCCATGAATATGGGAATATATTTTCCCCACTAAAATAAAAATAAACTGAAGTTTATATAATATCAGACACCTGCACTTCTGATAATACTGATCGTATCCGCTTTGTAAAAGATTTTATTTAAATAATGTATTTCTCTTTTTATCATGCAAAATGAATAATGGTTGTCCCGAAATAAAACATAATAAAAGTGCATAGTGAGATACACACCTGTTGGGGCTCCATGGGATGGTAGGAACAAGGCTAATGTCTGGGAAAAGGATGGTATTCTCTCTGATGCGATCCAGGGCATAGTGCATCTCACAGAGTGGCAGTCTGTTGAGCTGGAACTGAAGCTCCACCTGATACAGAGGCAACATTGAAATTATACTACCATACACAACAAAAGCCAAACCCACATTTGGAACCACTTACTGGGGACCCTAGGTTTAACACACAGTGTGTGCACTTGGTGAATTTAACTTTCATATTATTAACCAACTAATCGAGATCCCAATCAGCTAACATGGTTAGGAGGAAGTGTGCAATATATACAATTAAATTTTATGAACAATCTAAAAGAACAACTGTAAAAAGGAGTAACATTGAAAACAGTAGAAAAAAAAGTGGGGAAGAAAGAAGATTTAAATGAATCACATGATTAATACTAAAGCAGGTAAATCAGATATATGAGAGCAAAAAGAGCATGAAAAATCAAGAGAGCGTGGAATATTGTAAGAGCCGACAAAAGAGATAGGAAAATGAATCTGTAGCACATAAGCGGGCAAGAGCAGCAATAGCTGAAGAATAAGAGGATTACGTCCACACAGTGTTAGGATGAGGTTGGTTTGATAACTGTCCTGCATGGACATTCATGCTGGGGGGGAGACAAACATGAGGCTGCTGAAGGAAGTACCAAGTATTCAGCAGAGGGAGATTTCTCAGAACTTGAGACAAAACAATGTAGTCAAGCCTTCTTGGAAAGACTGTGTTCTTCTGCGTGACCTTTTGTAAAAGCACTAATCAGTGGGTAAAACTTTCATTCACAGACGTTTTCCCAAGACCATAGAAGATAAAAACCCTGAGCTGAAATGTTACGTAACATGTTGTGCTAGCGACAGCAGGAAAGAAATGTCTCCTTGTCTCTTAGTGGGACCGATACCTGTAATTCTCTGTCAGGTTGGAGCCCCAACTCGTCACAGCAGTCTTTGCAGATCCTTAGAAAAATGTACTCCTTGGTCTTCTCCTCAATCACAGCCTCATAAACACGCTCTTTGACTCCAGGAGGTGGCTGACTGATGAACCCTTCACGGCCCAATGGAAGCAGCAGGACTGAATTCACCTTGGTCATCACTAGCCTCCCAGCCAATGTGTCCTAAGGTAAAAACATACAGTGCTTAGTATCCAAGTGCTGCTATTAATTACTTTCAGTGCTTAACAGTGGTGCATGCAACAGATGCAGTTACCTCAGACAGTGTTTCAGTGAGTTTAAAACGTGCAAAGAGCTGCCCATTTTGGGCATACTTGGCTCCAACAGAGATGCCAGTGAGCATGAAGCTAGTGACTAGCTGGAGGTTGACTTTGATGTTAAACCTGTGTAGACAAAGAGGGACATTTGGTTATGCTTTGACAATTCTTAAGTCTAATCTGAAAGCAATCACAATATCATAAAAGTACAATTTAACCTGTACTTTCCATTACCAAACAGCCAATACATCACACAGGGGAACACGCTGTTTTACATGTAATTTGGGAGGCTCATACGACCAAGGAAACCAGCCCCAGAGACCATATGTACAAACAGCTTCTGAGCACTGTGGTGCCCTTGACACTCTGTTACACTGGCTAAATATAAGGTTGTTTGAACAAAACACTGCCAGAGCTCAGCCTAAACAGCAGACAAATTATTCGATATGTCAGCTCTAAAGACAAAATGTGTTATCTGCACACATACACAGTGGATAATTGAAGCAGTTTTTGTCTGTTTTTTGCTGTGTCTGAAGTGATGAAATAGTAAGAAACATTGGTGATGAACTCTGATGGATGACTGATGTACGCAGATGAGTTCTGCATTAATTTGCAAACCAGTTGTGTCTTGAAACCGGAATGGCTCTTGATGATTTTGTTAAGGTTTGCATCACCTTTTTAAAGTCAAGTCTTACAACAGGAAACATTCAATATAAGACAGCAAGACCCTTTTGTGCCCCATGACTAATCAGGTGATGCCTCTTGCCCTATATAGAAAAGGTTGCTTAAAATGAGGATGTTATTCTGATTGAACAAGAACTATATTTAGTTCTAACTAGAAATGATTAGTGCAAGAACTAGTTTATTTAGGCTGGAGGCTAGATTCAAAGTAGTATTTAGTTTGTCAATTCCACATCCAGTAGGCACCACTCTTAACCAAAACGAGCTGATAAAACCTTGTCAACCATGAAAAGCATTAAACCTAGAACATAGATGGTTTAGCTGTTGAGAGATTATTCATATGCACATTAAAAATGTGGAGGATTCAAACATTTGACTTTAAATTAAAAAAAAGGATTTATTATTCAATTCTTTACCAAGTCCAAAGCTGAGATGAGATCAAATTAAGCGCAATAATGAAAGATGGGAAGTTTAAAATGCTCAAAGGGGGCACTGAATCGCACTGAATGTGGGATTAAGCAGTTACTGTTAATTCACTTATAATTATCAAGGGACTTTGTTAACCCTATGGAGCAGCAGTTAATTACATTTTAAGGACAAAAATATCCGTCCATTCAAGAGGAAAAAATCTCTTGAATGGATACCTGCTACTCAGGAATCACCTTAGACAGAATTTGGTAAACAGAAGTGGCACTGTGTGTCAAATTGTGTATCAGACAGACAGCAAATTCACAATGCAGGTAGAGTCTGACACCTTGTGGCACAGTTCATAAAGCAAAAGCAACTCTAAAAAAGGTCAATTCTCCTAATTTTTCTATAGTGTAATAACCTATGCAAGAAATGTCTTATGTACATATTGTGACTTATTTACTTACTTACCATTTGTATATATTGTATTATTATTACTATTATTATCCTGATACTATTTATCTGCTGTATTGCTGGAGTAATGAGGAAATTTCCCACTGTGGGACAATTAAAGAATTATCTTATCCACCTATTCTGACAATGGTTGACAATTTATAAGCATAAAAGACTGAAAAGAAAGTGTTTGAATGGAACAATGAAAGGAACAAAATATCACATTATACTTCAGAGCAGCAATAACAAAGAACATGAGTGTAACACACATTTACTCACTTGCTAACTTCCTTATATTGTGCAATTTCCTCTATGTAAAGCAGGTCATGCAGTCGGGCCTGGTAATTGTCTTTGGTCAGAGTCTTGTCCAGGACTGACTGGGTGAAGAGCTGGTCAGCAGACAAAGGGATCTGATACCGCGAAAGAAGGCTGCGCTCCAGATCAGCCATCTCATTAGGACTAAATTCTACAATGGTCTTACATGAAGAGTCCCAGCGTTTTGCAGTCATCAAAAGCTGCTGCCTGGCTGCCATTAGGTGTTCCAGGTCTACAGTAAAAAAGATAGATAGGCATTATAACCTGTAGATGTATTGAGTATACAATTTTTACCTACATATAAAACCTAATATAATTAATAACAAAACACCTAAAACTACATTTTGATACCAATGTCAAACTGTCAACAGATGTTATAAAAGATGCCTGAATGTGTGTTTTGAAATTGAACAAACAACAAAAAGACCATCTGATTATGTCCAGACGTATTCATACCTTCAATAGAGGCAGCATCCACCATGATTCGCTGCATCAGCACAGGTTCTGAACCAAAGTCAAAAACTACAGTCTGTCGAAAGGTACCAAAGATCTCTGTGCTGAAGCCCACAGCCACCTTGTAGATACAGTGGTCAAGGCCATTGTCTGCTGGTACTGTCAAAACAGAAAGGTAATTTTACACTTGCGGTCCACTACTGATAAAACAAGAGGAATGTAATTTTAAGGATAGAGAGAGAAAAGGCACAAATAATGTTCACAAATGCAAGAAAATAAGGGAAAAAAATAAATCTATATACACACTGTAAGACATACATGCTGTTTCTTCTCCTGGAGTCCACTCTTGGCAGCCTTTGGGTACGGCTTGGAGCCGCTCCCCATCTGATACACCTGTGATGAAGAAGTGTGGTCGGTGCGCATCATAGAGCAAGGCAACGCGATTCAGTTTTCTAGCAGGCTGATAAAAGACACAGACAGGGAGACAAAACATTGAGAAAAATATAATTATATAATAGCAGTAAGAGCATGTCCACATTTTTCTGTTTCATGCTGCTCTTAGAATGCATGTGGATACATTTTATCCTACCTTGCACAACAATGAAAAGGTCCAGGAGTGGGAGGATTTTTTGGTGGTAACGGTAACAGAGAGGCTGGAGCTGGTATCAACATTTACTCCATCTAAACAGTCACTCAGCTAGAAAAAAGAGCATGTTGGAAAAGACTATTAACAAGTGTTTTACAAGGCACCATTTATAAAAACAAAGGCTAAAAGTTTACTAAATAAGAAAAAATTGGAATCATATTTAATTTTTAAACACTGCATATTGACCTGTTAAAAACAACCAGGTTGTGAATGTGCACGTCTGAAAGAACAGCATAGTGGTATTTCTGCATTTGTCTAGTAGGAAGTAACTTCTAAAGAGTGTTATTTTACTGTATTCTACCCACTGAGCCATATTGAGCTTTAAGCCCCACAAAGCTGCTCACCACTTTCTCTGGGGACAGGGAGTTCATCCATTTCTCTATCAGGGTCTCCATGTAGTTTTCAGTGAAGTGCTTGCTCTCCTGCTGCTGTTTGAGGCGGATGAGGCGTGACGCATAGCGCTTTTGCCACTCCATAAGTTCCTCCTGGGAGTGGGCTGATGTACACTGAGCCCCATACCGACACAGACCCTGCTCCAAGTACCTAGAGAAGGGCACACAGCATGATGAAGTGGTGTTAAATTCACTTTTTAAACTCATAATCCCCCAATGACAAAGTCAAATGTTTGCCAACTAGAGTTTCCACAATTTTAGAAGTTTGTCACATATTATGTTGAATTAACACCTTTGATATTTTCAGTTTTGGACAGACATGGTAATCAATCTGCTGCATAGATTGGCAACATGCATTTTTTTGTTTTATTTTGAGTTTAGAAATCTGAAACTTTGTGCAGCGAGATATGTAAGTGCATGATAAATACTAAAAACTTTAAATTAAATTGAACGACTTAAACAAAATTAAAACCTTAAAGCAAAACAAATCATTCCACACAGTAAGAAACAGTAGGTCTAAAGGAACTGAAAAAATATACAGTGTGTTAGCAAAGGGCAGTGTAAGCTTGACACAACATTAGAAAAATGCAGCAGTACCACAAAGCAGCACATTATGTTAGTAGCCTGTGGCAGGGCACGTGGGCTATAGAACACTGAACATGGTAAGCCTAAGGGTAAATCCATTTGTTGGTGTGTAATTAGTCAAACACCCAGGATGTAGATAGATGTGTGTAACAGGATGCCTTAAGTATGTACGTACGTTTTAGAGCCGTCACTGTGCCTGAACACCATAACTGCTTCCTTAATCGCTCACAAACGTCTACATATTACCAAGAAGTTTGCATTACCTTTTACAGAGGGTATACTCCTCACTGCTGGTGACTCCTCGGGGAGGAGGCCGGAACTGCCAGCCATCTTGGACCTCTGTCAGTACAGACAGCCAAGTGGTCAATATAAGAGAGCCAATGCAACTCTAAAGACATCACAATATGGGCTTCAGCCAGATTCTAACCAGCTGAATGCGCTCATGATGCCAGTTAAAAACAAAACATGTATATATAAAAATGATAAATTATACTTTTAGGATTGATACTTAAATAATTCCAAAACGGATTTGCTCACCTTCCTCCTGGTCATCGGTGTATTCTGGTGGTGCCATCTCCCTATTTATAGCCTAACAGACACAGGTGGGGAGGGAGCAGATGGGCAGACTTTCACACACACAATTGTTGCACTACTAGAAGTATTACATGTAAATGAGTAATAAATGCAGTAATGAGTAATAAACAGTTATAAGCTAAAAAGAAGAACACAAATTCACTGAGTGTTAGAAATAGGCCATTTGTCAACTTTACCAACTCATCAACATTACATCATTTACTTGTATAAAACCAAATACAAAAATTCCAGAAGCGGAGGAGACACTTACCTCTATTTCTGAGAGAAGCATTTTCAATCTAGTCAGGTCCTTTGTGATAATACCATTCTGTGAAAGTGAAGAAAAATATTTTTCATTACAACTGCAAAATGCTACAATTAGTGGTTTCCCAAAAAGGTGAAACTTGTTACCTTAGAAGAGCATGTGTAGTTTTTTTTAATAGTATATCATATTTATGTCAATACAAACAACATCAAGACATAAAGAAATATTTGGGGATTTATTCCAAAATTAAAGTTTTAATTTATCATTCTCAGGATATGACAATGCTCAGGTGGCTCATTTAAGCAGAGTAGACGAGGCTAGGGCTGTAACTAATGATTATTTTGATAATCAATTAACCTGTTGCTTTCTTTTTAATTGGATAAAAAGATAAGAAAAACATATTTTATGTTTTGCTTATTATAAATCCCTTAGGGTTTATTTTGACTCTTTAAATTTCAAATATATCCATTAATATCGATTTGTTGTTGCAGCTCTAGACAAGTCAATAAAAATACATTTTATTTGTTCATACCATTTGTTTATACCTCTAAAAACAAAAACTCTCCAGCAGGTACACTGTTATTAATTACTGACTCTATTCACAAGAACGTTCCTACAGCTCAGATTCCAGAAGAGCTTCAGGAGCTTATTCATCAACAGGTGCGTGATTTGTGTTACCTGGTTGCTACTGAGCACATTTATAAAATAAATCAAATTAACAAAATCAGTAGGCAGTTAAACACATCTAAATAGCGATGGATCAAATGACAAACTGTGCATGGAGGAAGCACCACGCAGGCCAAGATGAAGTTGTAAATAAAGAATAAAAAAAACAAGAGCTTTCTGTAGTGTTTCCATTCAGTTTCTGTGGTACTAATCTGCAAGAGAAAAGTAAACGAATTTGCTAAACAGTCTATTTTTGGAGACAAAGATTAAAAACTGCATAATGTAAGACCATGGAAGTATAGCTTTACAACTTGTGTTAGCTGCTTAAATGAAAAAATATAGAGCAAAGGTGAGTGTGGTTGACAGAGTATAATCATCTAAAGCTGTATCAAAATACTGTGTGCGCACTTCTTAAAAAGGATAGAAAAACATTCAGGGACCTATGTAACAAACAGGATTGCCTGCACTTGCATAAAATGTTGTATGACCTTGGGGGCCAAACACAGCCTCTCAACAAATGCTTGAGTGTGTTGCAGTGGGCAGGAAGTGCCTGCAAAAGAGAACACTGAAACAGGAGAAGGCACTTTGGCAGCTTAACGCGTGTTGTGGTATAAAAAAATGACGGTAGGATAAGCAAATGGTAGGCAAAGTCAGTGTAAGAAAAAAGTGAAAAACAGGAAAAACGAGTGTTACATCCAGAAAGGCACCAAACAAAGTTTTTTTTAAGTCCAGGTGACTAAGATACACAAAGCCTGCAGGAATTTACATTTTAGATTAAGTGCAGCGTAACACTCTTTACATAGTCTAGCTAACAAACAGGAAGCATAATGAGAAGCGACCCGATTAAGGAAAAGGAGTCTGAAAGAAGCCCCAGGGCCCTTATTTATTGCCATGACTCTTGCCAAAGTTGATGCCATTGTATGTGTGGTGGCCAGGAATGCTATGCCAGCAAACTATAGACGATACTGCTGCTGAGTGCCAGATCACAGCAAATGCATGCACATTCAATATTTAAACTTAATTACAAATACCAACACTGTGGGATTAGCAGCTTTGTGACATTAACAACCTTTACATCCCAATTATCATAAACACACAGGTTGGCTGTTTCTAAGCATGTACTGTACACAATGTTATTTTAATCATACCATTGGTTCTCCATATAAGGCTTTAGAGAGGATGCTGGCCACCTCCTGCAAGCTGCCATCCAACAGCATGGAGCGCAAGCTGGCCTGTAGCGAACCGTCTCCCCTGGCAATCTCTCCTGCCAGGACTAGGACAGGACAAAGAAGGATCAGGTAGAGGAATCATGAGAGGCATTTCTTACAAAAGATGAATTCCAAGTCTCCTTTCTATAAAATGAAAGTTCAGGGTTAGAAAAAGTTAGGAGGGCATTGTTTATTTAAGCTAAATTTTAGGTGCAAACTCCATTCTGCTGATTTGTAAACGTCTGTGACTGTTACATTAACCACTTTAGTGACAACTGACCTTTTAATAGGGCATTGTATAGGAAAAAACTGTAAGTAAAGCTTTCACCTGATTTAATTATGCAATAAAAAAGACATCTCTAATTGTGCTATTGACGGATTCCTATATTACACTGAAACCCAGGCATATTGACTTTGCTTCTGCTTTCTTCTGTCTGCCATTGGTAAACTAACAGACTATACAACATGAGCAGATGGTTCCAGTTTGAACTGCTACTCACCATGTTTGCAGTCTTCATCAGCTTCATCATAGTTTTTCTGTTGGGAGACAAAGAAATGTTGAGGTAGAAAAGTGGCACTCAACAAATATGTCAGCACATTGTCTAAAGGGTCAAAGCTACACAAAACACATCAGAACAACACCTCACTACACACTCAACTTGCTCACAGCATATTTTACAGCTGGAGAACCAGGTAATATGCGTGTCTCAAACAGAGGCAAAGCTAAACGTGCTCAGCACACAACGTTGTAGTTGAATCTGATCGTTCTTTTAGATGACTAGACTCTAAGGCCACGGTTGTTCTACTACAATTACTACTACAACTACATTAGTAACACTTTGCTTGCTACCATCAATGTCCTCACCAGCTGCAGGAAGGCAGCGATTCTGTAGAGCAGTGCACGGCTGCGCAGGGACCCGGCGGCAATAAGGGACGTGGGGCTCGGTGGGACAGGGGCACCAGAGGATGGGGCTTGTGGTGCAAGGAACACAAGGGCGTCCGTACTGTGGGTGACTGCCACCTCATACTCCCGCCTGGCTAACGATCTGCTGGCTTCTTCACATGACTTCTCCGCTCTCCTGTCTGCCATGACTCAGGGACAAAACGTCTGGAGAAAGGAAATACAAGAAAAAAGACATAGAATGAGCTCCACCTTTTAACCACAGTTTGGCTAAGTGAAAAAAATATTCTTTCAATATTTGTATTCTTTGTAACCACAGAATTATACTAAAAACAGACTGAACATGATATTGTTTGTGTACAACAAATATTAACTCTTTGACAAACATACAACACTGAACACTTCTAAATGCTTTCCCCTCACTTATAATAATGTAAATCTGAAAAAGAAAATGACTGTAGCTAGACACACAACAACTTACCATAGCAGTATTAAAGTAGTAGTAGTAGTAGTAGTAGTAGTAGTAAAGTAGAAATTCAATTATTCCTGTTATACAGCATATCCTTGCATGATGTATAATCAGGAATCTTTGAAAGCATAAGTCAGCTGGAGTAAGACCTGTATTCTAGTTTTCCTTGCAGCCATTTACTGGGACTTCACATGGAAAGCCAGACCAGACCGGAAGCATTACTGAAGAAACACCTAATCCACACCGACTCCTGGCTCTGGAGACAGCAGATAGATAAACCTCCCAACCCTCCCCAGGCTGACTGACAACAAACGTTTACTGGACAAATTTACTTTTCAGGCACAGCACAAAGAAACAACAAATTAATGACCCTCTTATTCACTACAGAGACCAGTAAAAGTGAAACCAGAAAGCTCACAGTGACAAGAAGCCTAATCATTACAGATACCAGTGATGAGTTATAGTGTTTTAAACGGCTACTACGAGAGATTGCACTTTACAAAATGTCCAAAAAAAATGAGGATCCGACCGAAACAACAAAATAAACTTTTATTCTAATTAACAAAAAATATATACATATTTGTTTTTGTTGATGTTATATTTGGAAGTATTCAACAAAAAAAAAACAGAAAACATAAACCAGCAGAGAACAAAAACAGATTTTCATCATGAAGAATGTGTTTTATGTGTGGTGGCCCATGCAATGTGAATATCTCCTCACCATATGAGCCCATGTAGGTGATCTGTGCCTCTGCTCACTTACTACTTATCTGGCGTGCTTACTATAAATTACATTGGCAAATTGTTTGCAAAGTGCGAATCATAAGAGAAGCCCAAACCATGTTGTAAGACATACTTCATCATCTAAAGCTCCAAGGTCAACAAAAGTTAAATCAGCTGTGTGTTGTCCCATGACTGCTTAGACCAAGGATGTTCTCATGATTGATAATAACAACCTTTATATTTTACATTAAGACATTAAGACAGTGTTTTGTGAGACCTCACTGCTACACAGCCAAACAGACAGCACTACTGTGCAAATTGAAATGCTCTAGTTACGGGACCTACTTTACCACCACCTCAAAATATTTTTTTAATATGTGGCTCGACAACAAGGCTTTGTACATTTAATGTATCTTTTTAATGCTTTGTGGGCAACCTCAGAGGCTTGAGTACTTACAAGTATAAACACAACAGCTGCCAAAAAACTACAGGACTTTCAAAGCCTTAGCTAAAGCCAAAAGAAGTGCATCAATCTCATCTTACAACAAATTTTGACAGAAGCCATGCTGAACCAATCACATCTTCTGGACCCTATGTCTGTTAAATACAGCTGTAAGCAACCGTTTGCATTCTGCTATGACATTTAAAGTTGTTGGTGTCACTAAGAGATTACATCCAAAACAAAAACAAATATGTAGGTGTCAGAAGAAAGGTCTGTGGTTCTGTGTGTAGTAGGAGGCTGTGTTTTAATGTAGGTGGTGGTAGAACAACACATCCAACTACTTTTATCATAACATGTATTACGCACTGAAGTTATAAGAGAAGATGGCATATACTTTATTTAGTTCCTACATTGATAATTTCCGAGACATAATGGTTTTCTACTTCAGTAGCTTTAAGAATCAAAATATCCATAGTAATTGAGACTGCAAATAGTAATCATTAAAAATTTAAAAAGCCTTGAAAAGAAATGACATGCATTTACTGCATAATGCCCATGCGCACTTCCAGGGCCAGGCTGACTAACAACAAAAACATCACGCAATCTATAGGGTGACAGAATAGATTTATTGGTAAATTGTGTATTGCAATGTACTCTCCATCACAAGAACCCTGAGAGATCAGGATAAGGAGGGTACATTCTGAACTGCTGGAGAACACGAGGAGTACAAATGATCAACCTTGGCCAATAGCCTAGTAACTTTGATCCTACATTCAACTCAATGGTTTCACAACTTACACCATAGCTCATCTTCTGGTGACAAATAAACTGATTTAACACCAAAACACTTCCCAAAGACTCCATCATAGTTATTAGGTGCAAAGATGACACATCAAGCATTTGGTTGGCAATTAAAATCCCACAACAATTATCTGATTTTTCAGCCTCGCACTCACCACAGGCTGGATTAAAGCTTCTCACCATGACTGCCTCAAGAACTGCAAAGCTGAGGCAGAGACATTTTGTGCACAGTTATGGCAGTTAGTACAAGAAAGTTAACTTTCAGGAACAGAAAAAGAAATTGGCAATTTTTAAAAAGCTGTGAATTGGGGTATTGTGCCACCCCAATTCCATTTGATGTGTGAAATGTAAATAAAGACAAAGTGCAATGCAATAAATTTGATGGTTGCAACATATATCAATATTTGGAACAGGGTAATATTTACAATTTTTTTTAGAAAATTGATTGTTAACTGTGTTTACCCTAAAGATCTGTGAATTAGGCCCTTTGCTGGGGTTTTAGGTGATGGATGGTGTACCAATCTTGTCTGACGCAGGTTCTAGCTGATCCACTGTTCTGGGCTTTTTATGTCACTTTTTTAATTTCGTGATGTGCCAAATGTTTAAAATTGGTCAACAATTTTTTCATCACAAAGACTCTTTTTCTGTGAAGCCAAGTTGTTGCGAGACATGAAGTATGTCGTTTAGCATTATTTTGCTGGAATATGCAACGTCTTCCCTGTAAGAGACAATGTGTGGATAGGAGCATTTGTTGCTCTAAAGGGCACATATCCTTTTGGCATTGATGATGCTTAAGCACAGACGCACCGCCATAACATCAGAGATGTGGCATCCATGATAACCAAAAATTATTTAAAACTTGGGTAAATTAAAAATTCAGCTGACAACAGAACAGCTGATAAATGTGCTTTGAATCACAGAACACTGTGTTGTTTCTGAATTTGATTATGGCTTCTTCTAACTAACAAACAAATATTTGTAGATTGCACAACAAACTGTGCTTACACACAGTGATTTCTGGTCACGCGGTGACAAATCGAAGCTCGCGCAATTCATCCTGTAATTGTACCCTATTTCAGTTACTTCATAAGTTCCCAGCAAAAGACAACTAGGCTTGTACAAGCAGCTCTAGCCAAACTCCCCCTGCCTGTTGTTGTCTATTAGGATACTACCACACACAACTTGTATCCAATGGACAGCGTTGGGTGCACAAATGAGATTTAGATTTAGTGTAAATAAACAGCATTTGAGTTAGATTTCAAATCATATAATATGATATATATGATATATATCTGATGATATAATATTTCAGTTAAAATTTAAAAAAATGCATTAAAATGTACCCTGTCTGCATGTACAATTTCTAAAAAAACTATTACAGCTCTGATGTCCACAATCTCAAGTTTGTCTCAAGAAAAACCACAATCTCAAGTTTGTCTCAAGAAAAACCACAATCTCAAGTTTGTCTCAAGAAAAACCACAATCTCAAGTTTGTCTAGAGAAAAAACATGAACTAATGTTACTACCACTAAACTTTTAAACACAGAACATCTTATGATAGGCCTGTAGCATAATGTCTCCTTATATAATAACTCCATATGGCAAATAGCTAGATTTGACTTATTTACTTGCAGCAATTTCCATACAACTATAACTAACAATGTAACTATAATAAATGGCTTTACTGGAGCGTCCAAAAGGCTCCGATGGGGTTCAAATGACTATATAACAATGTATTTATTCTGTACCTAAAAAAACGGTTAAAAACACAGGTAGGGAATTATCTTGCAGTCATCTCATATCACTGTTAGCGCCTGGGAGCCTGTCCCTTTATAGGGGCAACAACAAATAGTTGGCGGGATGCGGTGGGTGGACACCTGGTTTGTCCTGTCGCGGTGACTACACCTTCGTCCGTAGCACAGACGAAGTGAACGCTCATTTTATTGGCTAAAAATATTTGTGAACGAGCATCGACCGCTTTCATCCTGAAATACTATATAACGGTTCTTAGCTTTCGTTAACAGCACTGCGTGGAAACACACCAGCAGGTATACGAAAATGTACCCGATCTCCAACAGTATAAAAAGACGCCGTGTAAAATTAAACACAAACGTTATTAATGGCTTGTTTCGCCTTGTACTTATAGCCGCTGTTCGTCTGGGAAACTTGTCATGACTGGTGCAAGTCAGAGCGATGACGGCAGCGTTACAAAGCCTTATAAACGTCCCCCATAGTGTTTGTTAACTTGTCGTTAGCATTCGAACAGAGTAAACACTATTGGCACACTAACCAGGGTGTGCGTGCATAACTACTACCCTGCTCGCCAGAACACGGCCTTTCTTGGCTCCACACTGCCGAGCTCACGAGAATAGCTGCCTGGTCTGTTCATGCTAGCAGGCTAACTAGCTAGCTAGCTAGCTAGCTTGGCTCGCCGAAACAAAACGGGTCGGGGCCTGTAATTTTGCCACGGTGTTTAGACGCATATAAGTGTTGTGACATCGTGTTGTTACCCGTGCATAAACTCCAATCATTCGTCATTATGCTAGGGGTTTATGAAGACGATTTGTGTCAGTGGCTCTGCGATGAAAAAGACAACTGGAAGAGCTGAAAATGGGAAGTCAACACTTACCTAGCTTTACTTTCTACGCCATCTTGGATCCACTTGTCAGACCATCGCAAAGCATAGTGGGATGTACTGATCTGAAGGTTGATGGGACTGGGGTGTGTGTGCGTGCGTGCGTGCGAGCGAGTGCATGTGCATGTTTCAAACTAATGTATTTCCTGAGTTATTCTATATTTCACGGTTCTCGCAGCCTTTATATGAAACGTACCATATTATGTAGTATAAACTGTAACATATACCCACACACCCAGGAGCATCTGGTTTTGGTGACATTTGGAGATGTGGGCCAGGGGAGTCAAGGATTGAACCAGCAACCTTGTAATTACTAGACAACGCGCTTGTCACGTTATGAGTGCAACGGTACGTATGAGCCAATTACATTTGCTCCAAAAACAAACTGTATTTATGGAGATTTTCTGGCTCACTGACCTGGGGTGTGTGCTGGTCTTGTATCTAGATATAAACAATGTCACATGAGGGAGTTTACTATTTTTTATTCAACCCATATCTAAGAAGGTTTCCATCATTAAACATCCATGTTTCTGCCCATCTGACCCTCTTGGCCTTGAAGTCAGTCTACCACATACCCTGCTGGCTCCAGAGGTCGAATGCATGAGCTGATGTTTTTTGCTTTGAAATCAAGATTTCTGATGTGGATCCCGGCTCGTAACTCCCACCATAAGTGCCCTGTTTTTACCATGTTCTTGCCTTCTCTTTCTTGTACACAGGAGTCTAAATTAATCCCAGATGTTTTGCTGCTCTAATGTTAAAGTTCCACCATAATTTACGCCATCCAGGATGAAATCTGGCCTTTCAAAACAAATTTAAAAAACCGAGTCGTGACTAATTGAGATTTGTTGCTAAAGCTTTTAACTACCCTGTGTCTTCTATTCATATCTTCATATCATTTATATTCTCTATGGAGACCATATAAGCAAGTGAATCTCTGTTTTACTAAAATCATTTGAACCAACTTTAAAAATGTCCTTACTTTCCATACCTTAATTTCAGCTGACTTGTGTATATTGAAGTTTCCAGGGAAAAAAATGATTACTGCTCCCCCTATGCTCAGCTGATGTGAAATGACCACATTTCACAGATCCTGTCGACACTAGCTATGTGTCACATTAAGATATATCCAAAAAAATCTCCTACAATAACCAAAGAGATTGTGTCTATATCACCCCACACACATGTTCCAAGGGCCAATTAGACAAAAAGGTGATACTGTGTCACAGATTTTAGAAAAAACTTCCCTAAAAACAAAGATACATTTTTTCAATTACTAATTTATTCCCTAGTTCGTTGTGCTGAAGTGAAAAAACTTCACCTTCAACGCCATTATTCCAAAGGGTAACTAGTGTATCTACACCTGCTTACTGCAAATGTTAAATATGTTGTAAAAACTGTAAAGCCAACTGAGACACATTTGTGTTTTGACATATGGGGTGTGACTAAACCTGATTATAATTTTTATATTGTTTACATAACTTATTTCACACTCAAAAACCTGGTGACCCCTCATGCCCTTAATAGATGCAACTGAATTTATTTGCTAATTAATTCAGATTTTATTTTAATTAGTCATCAGGGGATGGTTAAAGCGCTCTATGGAGTGCACATCATGATTCCACTGGCTGCTGTGTCATTGTGACACCTAATTACCTGGCACAGAAGTGACACAGAAGTGAGGCAAAAATCTTGAAAAGGTTAAACACATATACCAAAAATGTATGACATTAGATTTTATAAATTGTACTTTTCTGCAGAACCAAACCTTCATATTTTCTCACTCAATTTGTTATTGTTACCTGATGAAAACACTTTGTTTTGTTTTGATGACCTACAACTTTTAACAGCTTTTCTTATTTAGACAAAAAAAAAAGGTTTGTGCCTTTACGTTTACAGCTTCACTTGTTTTGTTTACAGGCACTGTCTCCAAATGTTTAGCTGTTCTTGATAAAAAAATGATTTCTTATAATACATCTAGTTTCTTTTTATAAAGAAAAATACAGGATAATAGTCATGATCAGTACCAAGGCAGCCAGGTCTGCAGCTGCCATGTTTAAATGTTAACTCAACATTGGCTGCATTACAATGTAATTCAGAGTAAAATTTAAGATCTACACACAACTGTTAACCAAATGTAAGGAGTTTATTGTTTACATTGCTCAGTATACATTTCCGAGTGCTCTCAGCCATGTTCTCATACAGCTATAAAAGCAAAAGTAATGTTTATAGTCTGCAGATGGGAAATATATTTCAAGATCTAGTTGTCAACACATTGGTTCAAGGAGGAAATGTTTGTGTGTTTATTGAAAGGTTTAACTGGACAGTGAAAACCAAATAAAGGAATCTGTGTATGGCTATGCACTTCCACACTCACAGTCCACTGTGTCTTTACTGTATTTTCAAAAACATTCCCACAAAAGGAAAAACAACAAATATTGACCAAAACATAAAATGATGCATTCTTCTTTCACTGCAGGTTGTGGATCATCTCCTCCTTGGCAATCAGGTGTGTGGTTTTGTTGACAAGAGACATGAGAGAGTTGAGTTTGTGTGACCAGTCGTTGAGCAGGTCATTGGGATCTTTAGGCCTCTGGAAGTTGATGATACCGGCCAGCCTGTCCACCTTGGCATAGATGGTCTTGTTCACAACTAGACTGGATAGGAACTCCTCAGATTCCTGATGAAAAACATATCAAATTCAGATTTTCCTTTACCATCCAAGGGCAACTCAAGTTAAAGCAAAATCAAATCACTTAAATATATATACCTAATATACTTATATATTACTTATATATAAACTCAACTTCTTAAAGAGAGTCTAGGTTTAGTTTGTGTGAGCTAATTAGTTAAATATTGAAGCTTACGTCAATGGAGAGGTCAAGAAGTCCAGCCATTCTCTTCATTGTGATTCTGGTGTAATATTTGGCCATTATTCTGATGTTCTGGAGGAAATGAGGGAATTTCATTAATCACATATCTGAAGCATAATATCTGCATACATTATTTAAAGTCATAACACAGAAGTCACCAGGTCAAACTAACCCTTACAGCTAAAGAAAACTGAGTGAAATTCAATTCATTACTAATCTGATTTGTTTGAACTTTAACTTAAATATAAGCATATAATTGGACAGTTACAAATCTAAGGAAAGCTGTAATATTACCTTAAACTCCTTCTTACTTAATTCATAAAATCATTCCAAAATATTACATATTTATGGAATAGAATTCTTCTGTAAATGTTTAGTATGTGGTCGATGGATATAATTTTCCTTAAAGAGATATTCACTAACATGAAACCTCTTATATCTATCCCCTAAGTGGATTTGCTGACTTTATTTTTGAGATTTGCAAGGTAGCTATATTACAATGCTAAAAATGCACATTTAGAGCAATTGTGTTGGCTCTATTTAGCTAATCATCAAACACATTAAAGCAACTGGCTGCACCCCAAGATGACTTGTTCATTTCAGGGGTAAATACGTTTGCAAACTCTTGTTTTAGATTTTTTTTATAACATTTATTGCTATAAATTGCTAAAATGTATATAGCTATTGCTATATAAACCTATTTTACTTTAAGTTAAAATAATGTATGTCAATTACATTCGGATAGCTAAAAGTAGCAGTATACAAGATATTTGGAACTTACATGCTCCACTACTCTGTTCTTCAAGTCATTCCACCTTTTCTCTGCCTCCTCTGAATAAGAGAACACATCTGTGGCGGGGCTGTCAGGTGAGCCCTCTCTGAGCTCCTTGCCATAATCCTCCACCACAGATGCCCAGCGCATCAACTCCATAGTGGTGAACTGCTTCAACAGATCCCTGGGAATAGAGGCATACCATAAAAAAATCATCTGGTCATCACCTACCTGTAAAAAATATTTATTTACTGCAATCAGATGAGAAGGTGCCTATCATTAGAACTATCTGCTTACATGTGCTGTATGTATCAATGTGATGGAAATGGTATAAGGATGGATTTCGACAAGAGTGAAACAAGACAAACACTAGTGTTCCAGTTATCTGTAGGAAGTGTGACCAGTAACTGCTATTACATAGAGTAATATTATATTAGTAATATAGTAGTATTACATTCAAGGAAAACCTCCTCTTTGACTGTACAACCTATGTTTTAACTTGTCTTATTATGTGACAAAAAGTTGTAAGAGTACAAGTGAACAACTACGTCTGAGCAGCAGTAGTGAATCTTACTTGTATTTGGGAATTTCTTCCAGCTTCTTGTCTGAACTAATTCTGTGCACAAGATCTGACTGCTCGTTATCGTAAGGGGAAAGAATCACATATAGCACCACACTCTTCAGAGCCTGAAACACATTAATGAATTATTTGCATTTAGGTTTCCACAGACAACTGGAAAAAGTAAAATTGTTGTCAAGAAATTGCTTATCTACCTGTTGCCACTTGCTGCTGTCCTCCAAAATGCAGGGGGTGTCATAGATGGCCCTGTAGTGTTTGCAGATAGACAGGTAAGAGCCCTCGTGCAGGTCAACCTGAATCATCAGGTCGTAATACTTGAGCTTTAACTCCTGAAACGAACAAGGAAAACGGAGAAACCTTAGTGTTTGGGTTACACCAACCTATTGGTTAGCAACACAGCAATAGCACTCTGGCTTTCATACCTCTGTGCCTTCTTCCTGGAAGAATTTGGTGTTGATCTTCTTGCTGATGATCTGGGTGCGAATGTAATCTTTCACAGCAATGCAAAGCCTCATCTGTTCCAAAATAAACTCCACCTTCTCCTTTTTTTCCATGGAGCCATATGTTTCTACCTGAAGCAAAGACAAACAAAACATGTTTTAAACATCTTCTAAAGCAAAACATATGTCTTTTAGCTTAATCAAGTTCTTGAAATCCCAAATTTAGGTTGCTTACCTGCAGCTCCTGGAGGATGGAAGCAGCCTCTTTGACCTCTCCACTTTGCTCTTTAATGTTGGCCAAGGTCTTTGTCAGTCTGGCACGCTCAATCTCTACATAGATCTGTGTAGAAAACATGCTTTTTGTCTTAGTAAGTATTCACTACATATTCTTAGTATATTTAGTCAAATGCGGATTATCACGAGTTTACAGCTCCGTTTTAACAAATAGATTATTTACCTTGCCAGCAGTGACAGTGCGAAGTGTATCAATGAGTCTCAGCTTGATGGGCAGATCAGTGACAGAGTCCACATACTTGTAACATTCTTGCACCATTTTGGCAACAGCCTGATAAAACAGGTGACACAACACAAATCAGATGTAGGCCTTATAAATAAAATTTACATCAAGTATTGGACTGAAAATATATTTGGTCTCTAATAAAAGAAAATAGCACAAAAAAACAGGTATTTGACCTGTTTGAGCTGACTTCTTCGTTTTGTCAGCAACATAATGTTTTCGTTCAGAGCATCCCAGTCTTTGGCTTCATAGCACATCTGGACCACAGCTACTAGGATTCTAGAGGTGGACACCATGTCTGAAGCCTGAGCAAAGAAGGAAGATAGCTAGTAAGAGACAGTCTATAATATCTAAACAAAATATTAAGCTGACATTTTATTTCTTTATTAAACACGGACCAGTAAGAGTTTGTTTTCCCAAGTACCGTGACATAGGTACAAACAATGTGCAATGACATGAGGATTAATCAACACATGCAAAAGCTTGATACATTCAGGGCAATGTAGTAAGGATGTAAAGGTGTTCCAGCAATAATGTGCAAGATCTCAAAAGTTCGATGACTTACAGTTCTGGTTTGCTTCTCCAACGACAACAAGCTCTCAATGGCTTCTTGCAGTTTGCCCTCCTGTAGATGAGAATGCGCTAAATTGTCAGTACCTATTATAATTGATACAGGACTAGTTTTAATAAATGCGTTAGAAGTTAAAGAGTATTAAAGAGTATCTGCTTGGCTAGCATGCTAGCTAAGGATGATGCCAATGACTAAACTGTTAAGACTACTAGCATGCTAGGAATATTAATAACAACAACAAAGGAATCAACAAACGTGTCAAAGACCAACCAATAAGGTCATATTCATCATTAGCTATTACTTAATAAACTAATAATGAGGTCTCCGGGTCGCGCTTAAGCAAGTTTATATTAGCGATTTTAGCTTCCTAGCATGCTAACACAGATGATCTTGCTGCACCATGACTCAGCCGGCGCTGGCCTCTTTCACTCCTCTTACTTTAGCCATTTTTTCACATTCCGGGAGTCGTTGGTCTACAGTCGAACTGTAGTCGATCTCCATCTTCACAATTCTGCCATCAGATCGTTCGGATCGCTCCTCGGACATGTTTGCGGTGAGAAAGCTAAGCGACGGTCGTGTACGGACTCTTTCTTCGCTCACTCAGTATTTTGCTTGTCAAATGAACGAAACGGAAAATTGACCAATCAGGGAAGAGGGAGAAAAAGTTGTCCAAAGTGCCTGAAGGACCCAGTTAGGACCCCCTACAACATTTAAGGCAGGCAGTTAGGGTTCCTCACACTTTGTCTTATACATTCTATTTATTAAAAAGGTAATAAATACATTCATGCAGTATGAGAACAAGGTAGTTATTTATGTATAATATTATAGTATTTACTGAATACTATTCAGTAAAAGCTCTACTCTATGACTTTAAGATAGTAATGTTCCTGTTACTACTTTGAGACAGTAGTGTATATAGTCTTGTTACATGTAATTAATACATTACATATAATAAAGCATGTATTTGGCAAATGGTTGGTTGAAGACATTGTTTTTATTACCTAACTTCACTCATGTGAGTTGCTAGTTGTCAATCAACCTAAGTATGCTTTTTTAAGATAACCTTTTTTAACAGAGTCTTGATTTAGCTCAGTATTAGAAAAGATTATGTGTAAGTGAGAGACACTATTCTCTGACAAGAACACCTGCCAGAAGCCATCTACCTTTCTTTAGAAGAGAATAAGAACAAAACTGAAGCAAAGAAGTTATGAAAAGTTTTAATAATAATAATAATAATAATAATAATAATAATAATAATAATAATAATAATAATAATAATAATAATAATAATAATAATAATAATAAATAAAATATATACTACTGACATGTAAGATGCTTGTGACAAATCAGTGCAGTATCGTCTTCATTTTGTCATTTCAGTAAATTGCAATGATGATCAGAATCAAAATCAGAAGGAGGAGGAACAAGGAGTTGCATCCAGTCTGACTCCGTCTTTTCATACCCTCATACCAAACAGTAATTATTTACATATCAATATTTACTGTTCGGTATGAGGGTATGAAAAGATGAAAAGTATGATGATGATGATGTGGACAATCGTCAAAAATAAAGAATAAACAGACATCTGTCTTGACTCTTTTAATGGTCGAAAGCTGTGAATGGACTTGGTCCTATGAATGGACACTGGATGTTGTGATTATAATCCACCAGTAGGTGTCCTAATGTCTTTGTGCATTCATGTGTTTTTACACTTCATGGTTTTGAAAGGCTTCTATGTCCCTCATAAATGAAGCTAATGTGGATCAGTGATTTTCCTTCCCGTTGCTAAGACAGCCCCTAAGCCCTCGGCTAAAATCAGTTTGATCCCAGCACAGACCTTGGAGGCCTAGTAACCTGAACATGACTTGAATCCTCTGAGAGGGGGATCAAATAGCCTATGGAACAAGAACTCTGATTGCACAGGTGTGAAAAATTCTCACTGCTCTGAGCACACTTTTCACAACCTAGACCATTTTGGCCATCATCATCTCCATCATTAAAAGCGGAATCTACTTTAATACCAACAATGACAATCACAGGCTGCAAAGCCAAGGCTAAAAGTAATGTTTGTTTTCCAAACACTGACAGATAATTATTGCAAGCACGCTTTAAACAGTGAAAAACTATATTTAAACAGGGTTTGCTTTATTAAATGCACTGACTGGGTTGACTATATTACACTAGTTGGCTGTCTCAGAACCTGCAGATTTATGTGGAGTTATTGACGTGACACAGCAGTTCAGATGACATCAATCGCTAATCTACTTTCTAACCAACACAGACCTTATTGATATAGTTGGGTCATCATTGGGTCATGGCTGGTTGCTGCAGAGATACCACTCACATGAAAACCAGTCACTGTCACGTGGCCCTTAAGCTCCAGGGTTTGTAGGTTAGGATAAACACAGGCTGTCAAAATGAAAGGCTGGCCTGGTAATAAAAAAATATTGTTTATTGTCTTAATAATCCAGTGACATTAAAATAAGTCTATGTTAACAGCTTTAGACTTGTCTGATATTAACCTGAATGTCTTGTGTATTACAGATGGACAGTATAGAAAGTTGGAGGATGACTTAGTCTTCATAACAATGCATGATATTCCACAGGGACCCTTTAGTATGCAATGCATCACATCCAGTGTATGTTTTTGGGAGCTAGTGTAAATTTGTGCATTTAATTCAGTTTTTTTTTCAGTTTGTAATCAGCTGCACAAACAAATGTGTGAGGATACAGTGTTTTACTCACTTTGCATGCTATATGCATTTATTATGTATTTAAGTGTTCTCTTGATACAAAGGCGGCTCATGCATTGATCTGGGGATCAAGTGGAGAGCTTAAATTTAATCACTGTTTCAGAAGGTTTGCTGCCGTGGCATGAACATATTTCTATACAGAAATGCTGTATGCTGACACTGCAAAAGGCTGTTTGTCAGCATCTTTGGCGCTGAAACACGAGGATGGATTTGCTGCATAGACCGAAATAAATCGAAGATGTCAATGAAGCCAGCAGTTCTGCCTCTATTAAAAATGACCGTTTTTTATTGTATTTACCCCATTCCTTTTATTTTTGTCATGACAGACATTTTTGACAGACAGGCAGGTCTGGAGAATCTGTAAAGCTGTTGTCTTGTCTATAAGATAAAGCCTAATTGTAGTATGTGGTAAATATTTTGTTAGGATTTGACAGTGATGTCAGCCTCCTAAATCATGCCGGTATTGTTTGCAAGAGGACGTCTGAAAACTGTAGAAACACAACGTCAACGTCAGCAGAAGTCGTTTTGTGACATGTAAATGATATAAACTGAACCTTATTCTGTGTGAACGTCCTCACACAGCTTTAAAGCTGAAGGTCGGAGCTTTAACCCGGCAACAGTTTCAAATCCTGTGTGCTGGAGAGAGGCCAAAACAACACAAAATGCGTCACCGGCTGCTGATGTCAAATGGTTCAATAGGGCCCTGACACAAACTGCAAGAGTGCGTTACATATGCGAGGCTGAGACAGATGTGTTTTTTTTTTTAGCGCTGATGTTTCCGGTGCGATGGTTCAGGCGACCGTGTTTCAGCGTCCCAGCAGCAGGAGGGAAGGAGGTTGGGGCGGCCGCTAACCGCTTCGAATTTCCGATTCCTCTGCAGGCGGGCGGCGTTTGCAAGTAGGAAAGGAAAAAGCCCAGAAAGCACAGTGGCACTTTTCTCCCCAACGAGAAGTCGATTTGTGTTGATAACGCTCGAGATGATAGTGTCAGACTTTGGATGAGTGCACAACAACTCAGAGGCTCCTCAGTCAAAGCCACATCCGGTCAGCTGTTTTTCAAAATAAAGACTACGATGAACGCCACGAAACGCGGACTGGAAAAATATTACAAAAGACAAAAAAGAACAAAAAAGACAATGGATAACGCTGTCACCAGACAGGATTCAGCGCAGATAGACAATTATGGACAACATTTATGAGGGTGTAATGCAAATGACTGTAGCTGTGATGTTGTTAAAACAGACGGGTTGATTCATCACACCTGAAAAGATGATTTATATTCAGATTACTCAAATCTACACAAATGTAATAAATGCATGTCGCCGTGTAGCTTATCATAAATATGAGCCTTTCACAGCATAGGGTATCATAGGCCTGGGACCCACAATGCGCAAAAAGACACAAGCGCTATTGCTCCGTAAATTAGGTGCGCCATTACTTTGAAAGCTCCTTGCATTGGTTTCCGCCTGTGTTGAGCGCTGTTTACGTGTAACTTGACCCATCAGTGTGAAAGGAGGGGACTATCCTAAACCGAGCTCATTTTTACGCTTAGGTCCCTTTGCGGAGAGAGCGTCCTCTGGATCTGATGAAAGAGCTCCGCGCGAACTCAGAGCGCACTTCATAACCCGGGGTCCGCATCTTCCCACATGCGCCGCTGACACGTCTCCAGACGTCACGCACATCCCTTCGGGCGGCAGAGGGAACGTTCACCGGGCTGGTGTGGCACATTGTGACTACGCACGAGAGACGCGCGCCAGGGGGACGATGTTGCTGAAGGAGTACAGGATATGCATGCCGCTCACGGTGGAGGAGGTAAGTTTGTCCCTCTTTGTACGGTTTCCGTCCAGCTCGGGGCTCGGACCGTGGCCGTTTCGCACGTGTGGCGCGAGGTTCCGAGACGCGGCGGAGTCCGGATGAACTTGAAGCGCTCCGCTGGAGCCCGTGCACTCCCCCGTCCGCCTGTCTCTGCTGCTACTTTTCACGAGGCACCCCGTCCGTCGCCCCGTTAACCCGAGCGGACGCTACTTTTTGGCCTGAGCGCTCAAGCGTTCGTGCACCTTCAGGCGCAAAAGCAGCAATGCAACGTTTAACTAAAGGCTCGTGATTAGTTCAGTTTATTGTGAGTGAAATGATTAGATCTTAATTTATCTGATAAGCAGTTAAAGACTGTCACGTCGTTTCTGCATCGTCACTTATTCTGCCCCCCTCGGCCTCTCTCTCTCGCACACGCACGCACGCGCACACGCACACTGTCACATGCACATCGCCTTGCGTTAAACTCATGCAGCTTTATTGGTTGCACATGACGCCTCTGCAGACTTCGCGGAGTTTCAAGATGTTGCACTGATTGGTATCAGAAAGAGCCGTAGTCTGTACTCGACCTCACGGCGGGGGCTAAAATTAGAAGGTGAAGACGACTGTTCTCCTGCCCTGGCACGCGCGGTGTTCGTAACGACAGCACCTATTTTCAATTATCACCCGCCTTGTTGTTTCCTAAGTCAGCGCTGTGGTTTCTGTTGTTGTGACGCGTTGGTGTTGTTGATAGTTTTCTTGCAGCACGGGGAATAATGGTTTCGCTGCAGAGCCGCGTCTCCATTGACATCTTGTCATTTCAGAGTTGCAAGCCCCGACGAGACCGGGTGCTCAGCGAGCGCACACGGTGCAGCGTGTGTTCTCATCTGAACAAAGACAGACTGAGTTCTTACATTTCATCCCTCCCAGCCTTGTCTCCTGCACTAATGATGCTCTGAGCGTTGGCTTCAACCAACATTTGTAACCTGCAGCAAAATGTGTAGGCCCATTATTCACAGACCTGGAACTAGAAGGCGATAATCCCTGTTTTTGATATAGGTCAATACTGTGCATTGATATTTACATATTACTAACATAATTATGCTTATTATTTATGCAACCATGAACATTTCATCACCGACTAAATCCTGTGGCCATAAGAAAACATCATTTTCTACAAGGCTGAATGTGTTTGTGGACTTTTTTAATTTTGCATATTTGTGAGTGATTTGCATTTGTTGTGTTATTTGGGTATTTGCTTTCATACATGCATTTTATGTTTAGCCCAAACTCAAAAGTAGAGAAAGCTTGTTTTGTCTATGCCAAAAAGCTGTGAACACATCCAGACGCAAGAACAGTGCAATTAAAGGTTCAGTCTGTAATCACACTGGACTACAATGTGTTTTAATAAGCAGGTCGATGAGAGTTGCTCATGTTATATTACTATGATAATGAAATCAACATACTTATTTTAAATGGCCGAAAACTCAAGTGTATTTATTTTCAACTGAACCTATCGGCACCTGCTTATGTAACCTCCTGTCACTATGAGGTTCTACAGAGTAAAACATTTCCTTTACAGTCCAAACCTGCCTCCACCTCTTATAATTAGGCCAAACAACTGACATCATCTGTGGGACATTTGTGCAGAAGCTGGTGTTTAACTTGTTTTTTTTCCAAGTTAAAAGGTCATGAAAGAGGTTTAGACCAACAAGGAAGTACAGGAAGTTTGTGTGAATAAGAAAATGCACAATGTCTCCAAGCTGTTACACCTTAGTAAGAAGGTAATGTTGTCATAATGGTCACCCGTGCATGCACACATGTGGACAGTGGCTGTCACAGCTCCTCAGCTACAACCCGCGTTATAAAATAGGGTCCTGTTAGGATGAATGCCAGGAAGCAGGGCGTCATTGTTTATTGACAGTCCCGACTCAACGCAGTGCAGTTAACGGTCCAGAGGGAAACACAGAGGAGGCGGTGGTTTGGTCTTATCGTGGCTGCGCACACTGAGCCAACGGGGTCAGCCCTCGTCTCCTCCTAGAGGCGAGTTTCCTGCCCCTCCGACGGGGAGAGGAAGGAAGGATGGCTGGAGGTAGCGATGGAATAAACCAGGGAGGGGTGGAGCGGAAAAGGACTGAGAAGAGGGCACAGAGGGGGGAGTGGAGGTGATTCCCCAAGTTCTGGGAGACTGGGATATTTTGGAGGGTCAAGTATCTGTTCGCTGCATGTGTGTGTGTGCGTGCGTGTGTGTGTGCGCACATTTGAAGTCATGCAGACGTGCGAGGTCAGAGTCTCTGTATTGTCTCTAGGAAGAGATTAGTGTCTGCTGCCGGCCAGCGTTGCGTCACAGCATTACTACAGCAGATGTTGGACCGGCTGCGTGAACAGCGTTTATGTAAGTTTACCAAACTTCGTACCCGCCGCAGGAGCGATGTAGCAACACCGGAGGGGACGGGGTGATCTGTGAACCGTGGCGCTCTGCCCTCTTAATCATCTCTTGCCTAAATGGGAGTGTCAACAAAGTATTAGACGTAATGACTGTTATACGCTCCGCGGAGACTGGAGGAATATTTTATTGGCGAGTCACACATACCACAAACGCAACAAGAGGTCAACGTTTTGTTTAGTCTGGAATAAGCACTGAAAGCAGAGAGATTAAAGCTTCATTAACAATTAATCTTACTGGTTATTTTCAACCACATGAATATTGTCTCCAACACTAGACACTCCTTGAACATCTGGAGCAATTCTGGCACCACACCCTAGAAGATAGCAGCCTGCCCCAGAAGAGAAAGCGTTTAAGCCAGGACTCTCCTGAACCTGGAGCCGTTTCCTCTGACAACTTGCTGTCGGATGAGCTGTGGTTGAGCTAAACTCCTGCTGCCGCCTGTTTGCTGCACCCACACAAGCCCCGGATCCATCTTCTCACCTAACTCTGATTAGTGGGTCTCCCAAAAGGTTAAACTGCTACTGTAAAGGACATCCTGCGCGACTGCACTGACCTTTACTGGTCCTGGATAGCGATGCCTGGTTCAAAGGTGACATAAAACACAGCGCGTGGATTATAGTGTAGTAAATATTTTCCAAACGCCTCAGATTTTTGCCGGATTCTGTCTTTCTGTCGTGACTAAATGCCAAAAATGTCTTCCGTGTGATTGTGAAGACGACCTCGCAGCACTGTCGCTGAGTGTATACATGCAGTGGAATAAGGCGAGTGGTGTCAAACGAGCTCTGAGGTGGTGAAAAACCACTGGAACACAAAGAAAGCGGCGCTGTCAATCCAGGCGCGTTTAGAAGGTGCTTAAAGGCGACACAGCGGTAAAGTCAACCAGTCGACAAACAGGTTCTTACCATTATGAGCAGTGTTAGATGTCAGGACGACTTAGTGGAACTCAGGCCGAGCCACAAACTGAGGTCTGGATAAAGTTTGAGCTTGGTCACAGTGGAGCTTGTGTGTTTCCAGTCTTGGTGTAAAGTTCCAGCTCGCAGGAAGATTTAGATGTGACCACTTAGCAAGGAAATAATCATTTTCCTTCCCAGCGCTTTGGGGAAAACTGTGATATTTCTTCTCCTGTGAGCAGAGTCATCCATCAGCCGCGGTGGTCGTTTTTGTGTGTGTGTGTGTGTGTGTGTGTGTGTGTGTGTGTGTGTGGGTGTAAAAGATGGAGAGGTGATGTATCACAGGTGACGTGGATAGATGCCTTCCTCCTGTTATGTCCTCCCCCGCTGCAGTGGCTCTGTCTGTCGTTTACAGCTCGCGGGAAAAACGCCGACCTCTGCCGACCTTTTGACCCCGGTCACGTCTGCATCCAAAACCTGCCCTGACCCTTCGCCTGGCGGCTAGAGACGAAGCCGAACTCCTCATTGTGTGGATGATTTCCCTCCTAATGGGCAGTTGAAAGAGACTTAAAGTCAAATAGTAGAAAAATGCCACGGGAAGAAATCTGAACCTAGTCGTTATTGGAAACCACTCTTATTTCCATGATCCATAATGACTCAGCGTATAGTGTGTAGACATTCTGACTAAATTACGTGAACATCTCTGTGTTTTCAGTCTAACTGCATTGTCACAATGGCTGTTTGATATCATCTTGGCGTTGCTAGTGAAGGATTATGTTGCCGTCTGATTGTGAAAGACCAAAATCTGCGCCGAGGGGAACGACTTCAGAGTTTCAGCCGTCAAACACACAATAAGCACAAGGTTGTCACCGCTTTGTATCCACGAGTCACATCTGCGCATGCCTGATGCCTCTTGGAAGGAGCGGACGCGTGTTCAGGTGCTGCTGGCAGGTCCAGAGAATGGATGGCTTCAATCAGGAATGGATGGCTGCATAAACGGGAGGATGTGGGTCTGGATGGATAGCTGGAGAGACACCTCGGCTGCCGGCTCATGCCAAGGCATCTCCGCAAGTCCCAATCAAGCCAGAATTCATTAGAGGGAATGAATATATTATAATGTAGTGCGCGCCGTGCTTGCCAAAAAACACTTTGAGTTTATTCAATTTTACTAATGTGCCATTTGGGATCACACTGCATGGTGTGACCTGCATCTGCAACGTGCAGCTGCGATAATAAAACGCACACACGCGCACGCATGCACACACACACACACACACACACACACACACACACACACACACACACACACACACACACACACACACACACACACACACACACACGCAGCAATTTGTCTAAAATTACCTCCCAGCCAGTAAATGCATGAAGCTCAATAATAGAAATAGAACTGCTGTGTAATATTGTGCTTACACTCACTCACACTTCTCCTTCACAGATGCACATGCTGTCGAGTAGTTTGTTGATATTGTGACGGTATGAGGGCAATTTGAACCATGTGGTGTAACATAAGGGGGTGAAATTGGGCAAAAGTCAGTATAGGATTGGATTACCACCGTGTCTCTCACCACTGGATGGAAAAACTTCTCAGTGACGGCTGCTTCGCTGAGCTGAAGCCCCCTTTTAATAAGGGCTCTTTAACGTGATTGGTTGCCGTTGCTCAATCCTGGAGCATGTTTCCATGACGCCAGCAGTTAATTTCACGTGTCCACAGGCTGCCAGAGTTAAAGGCGGTAAGAACTCACTCCAGTGTTAATGCTCAGCCGGGGACAACAACAAATCAGAGCAGATGTTTTCTTTTTTTTTATTTGTAGGTGACTGTCACGTTCCTGCAAAATGAACGCGTGACGTAATGAAGTTGTGTAAAGTGAAACCCTTGTGCCTGTGGGGGAATTCTGCTGGTTAGACCGTGTGGTATACGTGTTGTGTTTCATGCACCTTTACCAGCTCACCCAGATGATTGTTCTCTGTTTGTGTGGTTTGACACATCCCATCCCCTCCTCGGCTCATACAGGAAGTGGAGCCTGGTGGCTGCTGTTTGTTTCTTTGGTGTCATGGTAAGGTGCTAGGCCTTTCTGCCATCTGGTGTACATGACAATGCTGTGATTCAATCAACATCCCATTTACTACCATTTACTCTTGTAGAGGAAACCATCATGGGTTGTGATGGACCATTATCCACGGATGAGGCTTGTTCTCATTTCCTAGATGGCCGTGTGTGTGTGTGTGTGTGTGTGTGTGTGTGTGTGTGTGTGTGTGTGTGTGTGTGTGTGGATGCAGAAAGGCCATGTCACGGCTACATGGGACCTGCTGCCGTCTTTGTGCTCCGTGGCGAAGCGTTCCTGTTATTTTACACGCATCACAGAGCATCTCATCGTCTCTATCCTGTAAGCTTTTCAGCAACCCACACTCCGTGGCACCATCCGCTACTCTAGCCCTGAGATGTTCACGAGGCTGCTGATGACCCCATTGGGCCAATGCAGCGTAACACTGATTCGTGCCGCGCTGAGGAGAGTCCAATGATAGTAACTCAGCATGAAATATAAAGGCAGCGTTGCTTCATTATTATATGTGCCTAAAATATTCATTTGCTGTAGCTCAAATGCAGCATGCAAGTTAATTCTAACACGTGAAGTAGGTAAGAGATTAATCCTATCATCAATTATTCAGAGCTACAGGCCTATGTGTAAAATAAATCTCCCAACTTGATGATGAAGTTAATCCTTGATGGATAAAACCTCTGTTTATTTATTCGCTCCAGTGTTTTCCCATCACAAGTTCAGGTGAGAAGCTGCCCAGTGCAAAAGAGGATTTATTTCACCGCCTATGCTGCCGCGCCAACAAATCAAGAGTCCTACCAGCAGCCGGAGTCCGAAGGTGGCTGCTAAATCTGTTACACGTGGCAGGAAAATGGAGACAAAGCAGCTGATTCCTTAGAGCAAAGCAAATCTTCTCGCGGTGGATATCGAGTGTCCACAGTTTACTGTCGCTGCAGAGGCTTCGCTATCCTATCCCACACTGCAGTGATTCCCGCTGCAGTGTACATAAAGAGAGGCTGAGACCGGCAGGCACGCTGACACTTGTGCAAATAGTGCACTTGTTTAATCAGCGACCAGGATGTGAATGAAACTGTATTTAAAAAACAACCTTTACTTAAAACCCATTTACATATAACAGTCTTTTATTTATTAGGCCAAATCTCAATATGCTTTTAATCTTTTAAACCGTTTTTGTTGTTAAATGTTTAATTTTGCAAAACCATGCACATTCTCCACATGTTCATGCTAACGCAGCCGTGTCCTGTAAACCTGTCGGATTAATAGAATTACAGTTTAATTTTCAGATGAAAGGCTGCTTGTTGTAAAAATAACTGAACCGAGCGTTTTCCGCGCACACGGTGAAAGGCTGGGAGTTAATGGATGTATCACAGTCTCGCTGCGGCGCGGACGCTTACATTTAAAAATAGATTTGTGCACTTCGCTTCAGAACTTTCGCAGCGTGCGGTCGTGCAGCTCTGACGGGAGGGATCACAGAAATCCCATGGAAACGTTTATGGTGAAATCTCATAGGCTGCACCCACGCGCTGAGCCTTTATGAATAGGAGTCTCTCGCGCCATCCTCGCTCGGAGTGCAGAGTGTGGCTGCATGGGAGAGACTGTAGACATGAAGGGATTCGATTGACTGATGGCACAGCAGGAATCATATCGCCCGCACACCCTCGCGGCCAGAGATCCGGCCCCCCTAAACATGGCTTTAACTAACACATACAGTACGGCTCATTCTTTCAATTTCTGCTCGTTAGGGTTCCACAAAAAATTGTTGCCAAATAATGTGAGTTCACGTGGTGCAATAAATGTAAATGGCTCCTGACTGAGATGGAGTGAAATGGCTTAGAAGTGATTTTTGTTTCCTGCTGTTGATGTTTTTTTGGACTAATCTCTGTTGACTTTGCAGCTCAGAGGCCTGTATTAACATCGCATTCTGCATCGGGCAGAGCAGAGACGGGGGCTGAAAGCTGGATGCCACTTTGAGTTATGTTGTCATTATGCAAAACGCATAGCTTGGATGCACGGGGGCACGTTGTGAGTTATGTCCCCGATGTGCTCGAGCTGCCATGTGATTACCTGCCTGCCGGCATTTGAAAATAGAGCTACGTCTGCGAACGGCTTGGAGGCATCTGTGAGGAGGATGATTCAAACGCTGACTCGCTCCTACCGCGGGTTTGAAGGTTGAACAGCTTGGGCTGTAAAATCTGAAGCGGCCGAAGTCGGATCGCCAGATGTTTGCGCAACAGATGTTTTCTGGAAGCACAGTCTCTGTTGTTGTTGTTACCTTGAGCCGAGCCGTCCCGGTGGCCTTGGATGTGTCCAAGGCCCTCTCATCCAATCGCTCCTCAGTGCATTGCTGCTTTTGGGGACGGCCAAGTAGGAATGCACTTTCAGCAGGAATACTAGCCTCCATTTTTGTTTTTTAAAGACACTAAGTGTCGTCTGTGCAATGTGCTTCAGTATAATATAGACTTTATATTTATACAGTGCAATGGCCTTAAGAAGGAAGATAGTTGTCCTTCAAGCCTTGTGTTTTGTTCTGTTGGTCAGGTCATGACACTTATCTTAACATTAAACATTTCTATTGTACTGCTGTTCTCAGGTCAGCCCAGATTGTGACCTTCCTTGAGGAGAACCATTATCACAAGGTTCACACTAGAACACGTGTGCTGCTCAAAGCCTGATTTAGGTTTATAATGTCTCCATTGCCTCAGCAAATGTAGCCTTGATATCGCTATCTCTTGAGTGTGAAAGTGGCTCAAAGTGGATTTGTGTGTATCTGGCTGTCCTATCAGCAGCTGCCGCTCCACCAGGTTCTGGCACTGATTAGGTCGTTGGCTTCACCATTTTACTCAGTGTTTGCCTTTATTTCTCACTCCTTCCGACACTGTAGGTAGTAGAGATAGTTGTCATCTGTTCAACTTGAATGTAATGTTCTGTATTTTCTCTTGTGCCGCTGTGTTTGGATTTGTGTTTGTATTTGTTCCCAAGCACTAATCCTACAGTACTTGTTTTCTTTTCACAACCTGTACCTGCACAATAGCTGCTTGTTCCTTTCATTCCACAGAGACACTTAGAGATGGTACAAGCGCAGCATAAGAGGAAATAAAAAAAAGTCAAATTAGTGTCTCCTTCCCTCTTTGTCTATAAAGAGAGGAGCATGAATAGTTCATTTTATATTAGTCAAGACAGAATGAGAGTGGACCTACATGGTGACAGATGGTTGAGCAGACACTTAAATACTATATGCAAGCGGAAAGAGGGGCAAAAAAAAGATGTAGACAGAGAAGCTCGAGTGGTCGCGTATATGATGAAGAGGCGAGAAAGGAAGTTATCTGTGGTTAAATGCAGACAGTGGAGCTCTGCGGCTTGCTCATAGCTGCACTACAGCAATGCAACGAGCTGCTGCAACAGCCCAGCGCAAGTCAAGACCGTAGGTACAGGTGTTCGGACGCTTTAATTAAGTGCGGATTAATTGGCTTTAACTGTGGGCGCTGGGTGACGTAAGCAGCTCCTTAAAGCGGATGTTTGCACGTGTGTTTGTAGAAAGGTTTGCGATTCAACCCCTGCCCACACGCCGGTGCAACGCGTCTTTGGTGGCGCAGCTCACGATTCCGCCCATGCACACACACATAGATGCGAACCTGCACGCAGAAAAGGCTATAGATAGCTATATGCTGACACACTTCATTATCATCTCTCGTTTCTATGGTAACACTTGCCATCCATCCCTACTATTACCCCTATAGCGGTATTATAGTGATTATAGTGCTAGGCCATGCTAAGGATCACTGTCAAATAATGAGGCAGATGATGCAGTGTTACATTCCCTCAATCCTGGGATTTACCACCAGCCTCCGTTGCAGCGGTTTGTGTATATCAGCTTATAGTAGATAGGATGTGGTTATATTAGGTAAACAAAGCAACTGCTGCTTTTAGTTTGATTTAAGGTGGTTAATGATTCTGCTTTTTACCAAATGTAACCAAAGTGTCAGTATATTTTTTTTACAGATCCTTAGTCAAACAAAATAAAATATTTAGAGTTTTCAGTATATTTTTCAGACAGTGTTTTAAGATAAATGCAAATGCTCACAATAAGAAATGCAAAAATGCTGATGTTTCATATGACTGTAAGGCAGCTCTGTCTGCTCAAATATATGGAAATGTGATAAACCTCAACATGAAAACCTTCCAGACAGGGAAGACAGTCGCTGATGTCGAAAAGAAGGAGCTGGTATGAGCCAGAGGTTGTTAATCTGTGCAGCAAAATGACCTTGAGATTGCGTTGGGTAGAACAAGGCTGTGGGGTTGGGTGATTAGTGTCAGAGGAGTATGACTCAGGCACACACACTGAAACAGAAAAAGTCAAAGGTTAAAGGTCTGACATCTAGTTAGCAGTCTCTTATCTAGCGTGTCAGTCTGCAAACACATTTATCTCATTTCAACGCTTATTTGTAATAAGACCACTAGGGGCAGTAATGAGCCAGTTTCTATTGACAGTGGAGCAAAAAAAAGTAATTTGAAATATGTAAGCTATTAAATGGACAAGCATCAGAGGTATTCTATCACAAAGGATTACTCACTGGTCTGTGGTCAGCACCATCTTAATGTGAAGCCAAAGGGGGAGACGTCAGGACAGAACAACACGCCTCACATGACGGCGACAAAAAGGCAGGTCCCATTCTGAACCACTACACAGCTGCTGCATTGGACAGGTTCATCCCCCTCCACTGGCGCACGCGTGTGAAACTCTTTCCCCTGATCTCCTCTTTTCCAACTGTGTCAGCTCTGAGCACAGCAGATTTGCAGTGTGATTTAGAGAATTAGGAAGCAAAGTGCCCACTAAGACGTATTGACTGACGGAACTGTGTGTTCTGGGGGAAATGGTCTGTGTGTGTGTGTGTGTGTGTGTGTGTGTGTGTGTGTGTGTGTGTGTGTGTGTGTGTGTGTGTGTGTGTGTGTGTGTGTGTGTGTGTGTGTGTGTGTGTGTGTGTAGGCTTGTACATGCTGTCCAGGCCACAGCGGAGGAGAGGGGAATAATGGTCTAAAATGATGAGAGATGTTCCTATCTATTAATTAGGTATCAGCCGTGTTAATCGTGTTGACGGTTCCAGTCAGTTTGTGGAAAAAGATAGAGCTGGGATTTGTCGGCGTGTGTGGCTTTTGTTGAGAATTGTAGAAAGGGAATAAATAATTGAGATTGTTTATAACAATAGCTATATCTATAGTGTGTTTTGCCATGTTATTTGTAGTTCTTTGTAAATTTATTCCACTATTTATTTTTATTGTTTGCTCTTTGTCTCCATGAAGATGTTCACACAGGAAGCGCTTGTGCATGTTTGTGTGTGACTGTGATAAAACTGCTTTCGTCTCACATCTCTCCAGGCTTCCTTGTAGTTGGCATCTTTTCAGGTTGTTGTCAGTCAAGTGAGATTTTAGAGCCAGTTAGTTCAAGTGGTCACTCACCCTTTTACTTATGTCCTGTCCCCATTAGTTGTAGTCGATCGACCTGGAATAATTGTGGTATTAGAGTCGGTCGGTCTCACCGGTCCTTTCATGGTCCTGTTGCAGTCTGAGGCCTTTGACAGCACTTTTTCAAGATAGATTAACTCTGTGGCTCAATGTGGCTTCAAGAGTTGAAACCATCCAAATAAAGTGATGCACTATTGTTATCATATGAGATGATCTGCTAACACAACACAACCACAGAAGGACGGACGTGTGAGAGATCACATATGTGAAGATGCTGCAGCGTTTGTTCATAGCTGTTCTGTAATAGTTGAAGTAGCCTGGCTATGCAATAAACTGGACTGTGTGTGTGTGGGGGGGTGTAGCTGGTTAAATTGATCATTAGGGTCAGCTCAGCTCTGGGGACATCCCTGGACTCAGTTCAGGAACTGGGAGAGGGGCGGATGGAGGCCAAGCTGTCATCCCCTGTATGATGGAGTGTCATCTCTGAGCAGCTCCTTCGGTGACAGACTGTTACATCCAAGTGTGTGAAGGAGCGACGCTGAAGCTCTTTTCTTCCTGCTGCTGTCAGACTTCACAATCAGCGCGGCTCCCAGTGAACCACTAATCACCATTAGCCACTAGAATGGATTTCATTGTGCGTTACAAATAACCCTTAGTGCACCTGCTTACTGTATGTCATTGAGTGAATTTTAAATGATCTTTTCCATCACATTATTTTTGACAGTCACTCCTCAAAATGTTACCTGCAGACGCGGATGTCATTAATAAATCAACACACACATTTTAGATTCAAGTTTTGACAAACCAAAATAGCATAAAACTGCTTTAAGGAGTACTGCGCTTCCTCACTTTCATAGTTTCCATAACAACGGTGTGATGTTCTTTCTGTAGCCATCTAATGTACGAGCTGGTGGAAAGCAAAAGAAACTCCTAAGACAGTTGGTTTGTACATTCAACTCCCATTGTGTCCATTTAAAGCTCGTGGTGCAAACAGTCTCATTGCCCTTCGCATAAAGAGTATCTCCACTCGCTTCCATCACGCCTCACTCTCCTTTCACCTCCCAGGTTTTACGGCCCTGGAAAGGCAAACAGGGGGCAGATGTGCCAGCTCTTTAAATAGACCTAAAGAGGTCTTAACAGGCCGTCAGCTCAGCTCCGCTTAATGTCTGGCTGCCCCTCACGGCCACATACGAATTCCTCAGATTATAACAATTAATGACTTTTCTTTTTTTCACTGGGGTTCTGTCTGTTGGATCAGAGGTGTGTAGAACAGCTGATGTCATTAATAGGGAATCTTTGTTGCGAAACAGGTTTTATATTCTGTGATTGAAAGGAGGGAGGGGTGACACGTTGTTTAGCTGGAGTTTGGGTGATTGACACCTTTGTGCTTTCAGTTTGTCATCTTTTCTTTTTTTTTTTTTTGCAGCTTCATGTAATCGCTGTCATGGTTCGTCTCCTATCGATCACCCCGGGCTTTATTTCTTCCCTCTCGCTTGTTGCATTGTGACCTGAGTGTACTGCTTTTTTGGTGAAAGCACATGGCTGATCACTTCCCACACATTTTTCTTTTTTTGGTTTTGTGCGCTGTTGTGTATTTGTATACACATGAATCACTTTCATCCCACATCTTTTTCTCCCGAGGACGGAAGGGGGGAAGGGGGGGGGGTTACAGAATCCTCTTCCTCACCTCAAACGCTGGCCTGCGAGTTGTGAGTTTAAATTCGTTTTGTCACGTTTGTGTCTACTAAACAAAAGAAAACGTGAGGAAACGATGTCTGTGATGTCGAGGCTGAGATAAATTGTTGGCGGGAGCCTCTGTTAGTTTGACGGAGAAGCAAAGGAAGGAATGAGCCAGTAGTAAAGCTGAGCCAAACCAGCGTTTAACCTTTCCAGCGTGTTGCTGGGTAATTAATACAATATGGCTCTGTCTTGTCTCTAACTCCAAACACCATCTCCTTCCAACTTCTATCCCCTCTTCTCCCCTAGTGATGTCATCGCACACACACACACACACACACACACACACACACACACACACACACACACACACACTGGCCAAGTATCAACAGTGGAGATATTTTGGAAAAAGCGCAATGATTTCCTTGAAATAAGTGGGGGAAGTGAGGCATTGCTGCTGGGCTGCTTTGGCCTTAATAGGGCTTTGACGTCAGTGGGAGGCGACGCGGACTGAGGTGCATATTTTTGAGAGCTTCGCTCGAGAGGCCTGAACAGAGGAGCTTTTGCCTTTGCTTGTTTACTGTTGCTGTGAAGTCTTTCACGTTCGTCACAGAGGGGTTTGGTTCGTGCAGTGGGACATTGGGGGACGTAACGCTCTAAATGGCACCAGTAGATTTAAGAACACCGGAGCAGTGCTGATCTGTCTTTATTCATTGTGGTGAAGCCCTTAAAGACATGTGTTGATTGCTTTATATCTTGTCAGCCTACCTTCTGTTTGTTACAGATCCACAGACTCTCCTTCATAGGAAGGTACAGATGGATGGAAAAACAGGCCCAGAGCAATGAGTTCCAGCTGCTCTGACGAGGCACGACTGAGAGGAAGTTATTTGTTTAAAGCACGGGTGGCGCCAAACTGAGGTGGTCTGAAACACCGAATAGGCCTCAGTTCAGTACACAGGGGCTGTTATTATTATTTTGGCAACTTTTGGGAGTGGAAAGTCAATCAAATGCTGTTATTGTTGTTATATGAGGGTATATTGTTCATAACCTAATATAATTATAAGCTTTAAAAAATGATGTGTGGCTAATTTTTAACCAAAAAGACTAAGCAGATGTTTTACTGTTCAGAAGTGAACCCTCGCGTTTGCTCCAGCTCTGATGCAGTCACAGGTCGGACACAAGCCTTTAGTTCCTCAGTAAACTGTACCGGTGGCATTTAAGCAGCTGAGTCGTCTTTATTTCCTCTTGTTGCCTCAACAAGGTGGAAAAACCCAATGGTGCTGGTATGTTCCTGGAGGTTCTACTTAGTGGAAATGTACACGGAGCAGTTATCCAGTTTGGTCAGCGGTGTTGAAGCTGTGCAAACATCTGGGACGGCTGCTAGTTGGGACGAGCCGGTTTCCTGTCACCACCTTCCGCGAACATGACTATCGTTCGCCTCTGTGGCGCTAGCGATGCTTCAGTCTGTGAGCAGTTGTAAAGAGCAAACAACACTACGCAGCGTTTTATCTCCATGCCTGATCAGCGAGTCTCGGTGGCGTCTTTGTGTCCAGATTCGCCGCATGAATAAGATTACGCTCAGTACTTTTCATCTGGATAAACAAGCAGCTCCTGCCAGTGGAACGTCCGTCTGAAAACAAGCGCGCACTCGACTGGCGTGAGCGTTTATGCCCATACAAATACAAAGAGCTTCGCATCGGCAACCGGCGCTTCCTTTTGTAGAAGTGGCTTCGATCGCACAGACAGCCATTAAGTAATAAATGTCTCTCAAGTAATACAGCAGAACTAAAATGTCTGGTCTTGGCTGCCTGCGCTGGCAGCAGCTCCTCATTCTTCTGTCGCTCCCTCTGCTGCCGCTCTTTCCCTCCGACACACACACACACACACACACACACACACACACACACACACACACACACACACACACACACACACACACACACACACACACACACACACACACACACACAGATGCTCGACAGGCGCCAAGTTACACTTTTCAAGGAAGTGAAAAAGAAATCCCCTGCAGTCCATTTTAATCCCCTAATTCCAGTAGTAACCCGCTCAGCAGCGGCCCCCTCTCCCGCTGTCAGTCATATCGCAGCGGAGCTCCAAGTACTTCATCACCTCCGCGGCCTCTAATGCCACTCTTTGTGGGGCAGGAGGAGGCAGCGAGTGCAAAGAAATGTGCAGGCCAAAGCGCTGAGCAGAGGCCGGGAGACACGCCGCCGCCTTGCTGGTGTTTGTAAAGGTGCGGCGGATTAGCCTAATGGCCAGTAGTTGCCCCGTCAAGCACATGACCGCCTCATGACCAGCATGTGCGGAGATAATGCTGGTCACATGACCAGTGCTTACCCACCGTGAATCACTGGGGAAACACTGGTCAGCTTAACGTGTGAACGTAGTTTATTTTCTTACTCAGCAGTACGACTGTGTGCTCACTGGCCACACACACACACACACACACACACACACACACACACACACACACACACACACACACACACGCTTTAGTGGGAATGGATGTTGCTTATCTTTGCTGCACGATTTGGCGTATAAAACATATTTTCATTTTGGACAATGTTGATATTGTAATAATAATAAAGGTTGATTCATGGAGCTACTAAACAAATTATAACTAACCTCTCAGCCATGATGACGAACTTGTGTGACTCAGTGTTGGAATGAGTTCTTGTTTTTAACATTTTCAGTCCAAAAATACTTACTGGCTGAAAATACTTGCTGACTTAAAGTGGAAGAATGTAGATGACAGTGGCACAAGGCCATGACATGGCACCAACTCACTTCACAGAGCAGATGTTTTTCATTGCTGACCTAAAAGTTTGTTCCTCACTTCTGATTTCTGATTATGCAAATGCCATTAATCCGCCACCTCTCTGATGAGACTCTGTGGTACCTCTGTTCACCTCTGACCTTTCACCATCACTATTACCACAGCAATGTCCATCAGCATCCAGTTAGTTAGTTCCTGATAAATCAAGCGATTCTTTGCTTCCAGGAACTTTCAAAAGAAACACAGGCAGAAAGAAAGAGGGGGGGGGGAAACGCTTGGGCAGCCATTTTGATACTCTGCCAACTGAGCTCATTTCTATGCTTTCCCTGTCTCTGGAGTTTCAGGCCTTTCATTCTCCACTCTTTGGTTGATTTGTCCGTGCTTCTGTTACACTTCCAGTGGGCCAGGCTGATCAGAGCTGATCAGAGCTGATCAGAGCTGATCAGAGCTCAGAGGTTGGTACCTAGTCCTGTTAGAAACAGCTTGTCCTGCACTGCTTCTCATGCGTTGGACATACGGTGTCTTCTTTGTTGAAATAAAAAAGCTGACTCTCCACAATTCTTCCGGCTTGAGAATGCGTTGCTGCCATGGTCCAGTCCAGCACGTCATAGAACATTCATTACGTTAGTGGGTTCCCTCTTGCCCTTTTACAGAAGCTAGTGGAATCTCTTTAACATAAAAATCAAGCTCCAGCTGCACCAGTGAAGAAATATAAGAGTATTACCTTTAAATGTCATTTTTTAATAGTGTATGGTCCAGATGCTATTCAGTTCCTGTTAAATCAAATGAAACAATCTGGTTTTGCGTTTTTGTTTTATAGGCTGCACTCCACTTTATTCCATAAAATACTCAGACACTTAAGAACCCTGTGAATTTGAGCTGACTTTAATGAGCTGCCCTGTGAACAGTGTAGGTGTGTAGGTAAAGACGTTTTCAATGAGGTCTGTTAATGCAGAACCAATTTAAAAGATGTTCAGTGGTGAATTTAAGCAAATTCATTACATTTAACTGTACAGTTTGTCAACCTAAATATATGTTTAGCTTTTCAATGACATATATTAAATATATATAATATATCTATTCTATTCTATTCTATTCTATTCTATTCTATTCTATTCTATTCTATCTTACTTTGAGTTTAATTGTTTATCATCTTCATTGTAAAACTTTCCCCGTCTTTATGTTTAAAGTGGTATTGCAATGATATAATTTGCTTATTAGACTTATTAGATTGCAAAATATGTGCATGAGATAATTGATTAAATGATAAATGAATCTGACACATACATAGTTTGCAGACATTTCAACAATGCAGTCGGCCTTGAATGTTTTTGCAGCCCCTCGAGTTTTTTCTATGGACTCTTGTTTGAACTGTACAGTTTCAATTAAAATTCCTTCAATGTTAAACTGTCTGGGATTCTGCTATACAGTATGTTCTGTTATATTGTGAGAATATAAGAGAATATATCTTCATTTGACCCATGGACTCCTCGAGATCCCCACCCATCACGTTTTTCCACACTCATCTGTGAGGATATATTCCACTGGGATCATGTAAGCGTGAAGAAAGAAGTGTCTGTGTTATCAACAACCGTCATTTAGATGACATTTGATATATGCGTGAAGGAATCCAACATTTACATTTAGTAGAATAAATCAATCAACCAATCATCCATCCATCCCTCCATCCATTTTCTTAACCGCTTACTCCCTAGTGCGGGGTCACGGGGGTGCCGGAGCCTATCTCAGCTGGCTACGGGCGAGAGGCAGGGTACACCCTGGATGGGTCGCAGGGCAACACATAGACAGACAACCATTCACACACACACTCACACCTACGGGCAATGGAGAGAAGCCAATCAACCTAATGCACGTCTTTGGACTGTGGGAGGAAGCCGGAGAACCCGGAGAGAACCCACGCAAACACGGGGAGAACGTGCAAACTCCACACAGAAAGGCACCAGGGCCGCCTCCGGGAATCGAACCCAGAACCTTCTTGCTGTGAGGCGACAGTGCTACCCACCGCACCACCGTGCCGCCCCTCAACCAATCAATCAGTCAATTAATCAATCAATCAATCAATAAGGCTGGCCACTAGGGGCAGTCTATCGCATCCCTAATTTGTTGTTTCTTCCTTGTAAACATCCACTGCTGAACATTCTGTGTCTTTCACAGGGCTGACATATAGATACAGTACATGACCATTAACACCTGTCTCATGTTTGCTCTGAGAGGAAGCCAGACAAAACCTATGCAGACACGTTCTGCCTGATTTGCTCAGTCAATCTATTATTCAGGCTGGTGCGTCTGTAGGATTCAGGCTTTCGGTTTGGCTGCATTCTGCATCTGTCAAGGCTTGAGCCTAATTGAAACAGAATTAGATTCACAGTGGCGAGCTCTGTGATTCTAATTATTGTCAGTCCATTCAAATTTGTAATCCACTATGCAGCTAGACCAAATTACTGCTGGTTCTCGGAGGTCATCTCCTAACGGCCGAGCAATCAAAGGGACGTGTGTGTGTGTGTGTGTGTGTGTGTGTGTGTGTGTGTGTGTGTGTGTGTGTGTGTGTGTGTGTGTGTGTGTGTGTGTGTGTGTGCGTGTGTGCATGTGTGCGTCCATGTATACATGCGTGTGGGTGTGTTTTAGTCAAGCAAACGATACTGAAAGGATGTATATTCAGATACAGTACCTTAAAGTCAGATGGCCACTCACATTCAGCCTGGTTGTGCTGGAGGTTTCTTCTTCTAACGAGGGGGAGTTTTTTCTCTCCCCTGTTGCTGTTAAATTGTAATTAATTATAATTAAAGGCTTGCTGTATGTGGGTTTTTTGGGTTTAGTTGTGTAAGGTCTTGTAAAGTGTCTTGAGATAACTTGGTTGTGATTTGGCACTATATAGATACAATTGTATTGAATTGAACGTAATGGCCGTTCAGTACAGTAGCCCTAATGCCTCTTACCCCTCTGAGATATTTGTAGCTGTCCAAGGTACTGAAGTGTGTCTGTAACCCAAGTGGTTACAGCCACTAGCAAACCCGCATTTGTCATGTGACGTGCAAAATTCCTCTTTTGTTCCTCCTTCTGTAATTGCTTGTCTGACTGAGTCCCGAGGTTCATTTTGCTCATTGTGTGTACATGTTTCTGCACAGTGATGAGCATTTACAGGACAGAGCACTCAGCTGCTTGCGGTAGTTGTCTGACAGCCAGAGAATGTGTCTCTGCTGTTTGTCTGTGCAGACAGACTTCATTTAGCCTAAAATTTCTGTGTAGAGCATTTTGCGTTTAAAGGAATGGCACATTTGTAACACAGTAAATGTGCTTTGGATACTTCTGTTCAGTGGCAGCTTTCCTATTAGTCTTCAGTTAAATATGCAGAATATAAATAGACATGAATAATGCGCTGGTCTTTTTGTTGTTTTGCTCTAATCAAACCTACAGTCATACGCAGCGTCTCACAGCCAGCTTTTCCCTTTCTGCTTCCTCATTACCTGTGGTGTATTTATAGATGCCTGTTACCACAGCCTCGGGCTAGAAACTATTTTAAGGTGGATGACTTGTCAAATGAGTCACGAGTTGTCAGAATTACTTGACCAGGCAGTAAAGAACAAAGCGCATACATCATAAGGTGACTAATGGTGCATGGGAAGGTGTTGTCCACCATGAATGTTCAAAAAGGGAACGGATAGATTAATATGGAAATGGAGGAAGCCCAAGCTAAAGGGAGGCAACTAGAAAACAGACAGGTGACCCACAGGCGGTGGTAGCGTTTTCAGCGTGAAGCAATATTGATATTATGAATTATGTTAAAACTACGACCTTGTTCCCACATTTCGTTCTAGAGCCTTAAATTAGATTTGATGGAATAAACTGTGTCTAGATTTCGGCAACACAGCAAATGCTGAGAGCAATTCAGAACAGGACGCACACACGCACACACTCACGTCTGCATACTTAGCATAGGGTTGAGTGTGTTTAAGTTTCCCCTTATGCTCATTTACTGACACACTAAAGTAAGTAGTTCCATGAGCAGCTTGTTGAAGATGAGCCACCCGGCTGCTGTGTGGCCACGTGAGAGTGCCTCAGTACTGTAGGACCCTATGTACCAGCTATAACTATAATTAGCCCGTGTGTTTTGGTTGCCTTGGTAGCGCCACACAGTCCTCGCGGCTGCGGCGCCGTGGATGGGAATGTGTGAGAGAATTTGCCTTAACGGGTGCGTCGTCCCCTTATCTCCGCGCTGCACGGCTCCGTGGACGTTTCATCGGGGACGCGTCGGGATGAAGCTGCACAAGCAGGAGGTTCGCACAGCTGCACGTGCTGCTCATCAGCGAGTCGTCAGCTTCAGATTTGATCGGAATTGTTTCCGCGTGTCGTTTAGTGACAGTGTTTTGATGCACAGCCTTTCTTGCAGCGATTGAGGCTTAGGATTTATGGCAACATGGCGCCTGAGAGTGTGACCCCAGAGCTTTCATTAAGAGGAAAACTGAATTCCTTCCAAAGAACGGGGCTTTGTGGGTGTTAACGCTGAACCATAAGCAGAAGCTGGTGGTTTTTCTAAAAGCTTTGCACAATAACATTTAAATCCTCCTGCACCTTTTAACAGACTGGCGTGACAGTTTACTTCATAGCTGTGAACTGGTTTAGATTCCCCCCTTCTGGTGCCAGAGGTTTGAATTAGCAGGTTTACATTAGCCAGGTAGTGAGATTGTAGAAATGGATGTGGAGCGTCACAGATCATGGAGCTTCATGCATAAAATGTCATCAGCTTGTGTACAATTACGCCAGCGTGCACAGTGACGCCAGTATGCAGCGGCCAGCAGAGGGCGACGTGGACGTCAGTGGATGGACAGAGATAGCGGGAGAGGGCGCGTGTGGTGTGTACGGTCAGATTTGAACGCTGAAGCCTGATTTCTTAATTCCAACTTTTGCTGGAGTACGAGGTGAACAACCCAGCAGACAAGTCTGAAACCGGACCTGTTCGAAGCAAACGCCAGCGATGAGTTGCTACTGTACCAGTTGTAAGGTTCTTCTTCTTCCTTACCACCTATTTTTCTGCTAAACCAATGCCATGAAGTTAGTTACACTGCAGGTGATGAAGCTTGTAAAAGCTTGTTCCTTGACACACACATGTCTTAAATCTACAGAAAGTTCAAGTTTAAGAAAACGCTGGAAATCTGTTATTGTTTTTTCGTGGTCACTGACAACAATGACATCACTGACTGGACTCATATTCTTGGAAGTGTGGAAAATTCACACGTCTTTTTATCAACACACACACCAACAAAGCTGTCTAACATCCAAATAGCACAATATAATGTGTGCTTTACACATTACTGGTAACACTGGCAGGCTCCTTCTTCACTCGTCTGACGGGGTGAACAAAGTTGTGAATATGTGCGGTAGTTTGTTTCTAAGAGGATGTCCGGCCGTCTGTGGCTGTCTGAAAGCCTCCGGCCTTCACCGCTGATAATAAACTGTGTGCACAGCTGGCCGTGCACATACAGACCCGGAGTTTAGATAATGAACACAGGAAAACTCATGAGACCACACAGTCTTAATTGGCTTTAACTTTGAGCCAGTGTAGAGAGAATTGTCTGACTCACTCACCTTCTGTCGAAACACCTCGAGTAACGGTGATGAAGCATGAGTCTCCGGGAAGGAAACGCACGATGAGAGGACAGAACAAGACACGCGGGAAGTGGAGTCAGACGAGGGGAAGGAACAGAGGAGGAGGCCGGGTAATTGGTCGTCCTTAGTCCCTGATGATGAAGTCGAACTTCAACCAGTGCGGCTAAAAATAGCACCGTAGCTGCCCTGCTGCCGCCACACACACACACATCCCAGCGGGGATTCCCATCAAAGCTGCTTTCACCCATCGTGACCTTTTCATCTAAGTTATGTTCGCTCACTCTCCTACTCCACCATTCACAAGCTCCCTGCGTGCTGGAAAACATTCACCTGCACTCCTGCGCTGAGCGGCTACATTCATTAACACCTGCTCACACACACACACACGCACACACACACACAGATTTCATAGCGCTGGCGCAGCATGTAAAAACAGATGGCTGGGTGCGATGCAACAGGGTACAAGGAATCCGTCTGTGTTTCTGTCTCCAAGCTGCAGCCGAGCTGGCAGCGCCGTGCTCAGCGAGCTCAGGCAGGAAGGGCTTCTGGTGACCAGGTGTATTCCTTCAGAGCTATTACAAATTAAAGCCAGCAAACAGTGAGAAACTATGCCGGAATCACTTAGGAGGAAGTGGACCGCTCTGCGGTCACGGTGACACTGGAGAGAGGAAAACAGAATACTTGGATGTGTGAAAATGAAAGCATGCTGAAAGTCCAAGGCTCCAGATGGGACATGGAGCGAAAGGAAAATTAAATGAGGAGTGAGAAGAAAAGCGAAAGGACATATTAGAGGTGCCAGGGAGGCGACAGCGGAGCAGTGACAGGAGTGATAGTTACAGTTAGACAGCGAAAGGGAATTAAAGGCGGAATGAGATAAAAATGTAAAATGACAAGATCATTGCTGCTCGTTTAGTTTCATCGGGTGCATTGACAGAATTACAGCTTCGCCGCACGCCATTTACTTCCCAGTTTCATCTTTGTTGCTTGTTGGAAGGAAACAACAAAATCTTAATGAAGAGCAGTGAGCAGTAAAGTAGAGGGTGACGTGAAGCGCGTCTGCCCCGAGAAAAGGCAGAAGCGAAACCTGAAAAAGTCAACAGTTTAGGCCGGATCCACAGGTAGAAGCTGTCTCACATGGGAACGATGAGCTCGGTGCGTGATGCTGATTGATGGGCACTGCGTGTTCTGAGCTGGTGGCTCACTGTGTTCCAGCACACGTTGTGAGTGACTTCCATCCGGCAGCAGATGGACACGAGACGGATCGTATAAAATGTGACTGTGACTTTTAAACTGTAGCAGTGATCGAGAGCGTTGACAGGGTTTCCATTGTGTGTGTGTGTGTGTGTGTGTGTGTGTGTGTGTGTGTGTGTATGCGTTCCTGTGTGTGTGTGTGTGTGTGTGTGCGTGCGTGCGTGCGTGTGTCTGTGTGTGTGTGTGTGTAGGCTGGTCCTCCCTCTGCCGGACCAGGCTGATGCTTTGTTTACACGCTCTCGAGTTTCGGGGGATTTACAGTCCCTGCGTTGGCCTGTGGGTGAGGAGGGAGCTGGGAGCAGTCTACTTCCTGTGCAGGGCTTAGTTTTCCCCTGTAACATCCTCATGCTTTATTCAGATCGCCATCGCTCATCTTTTTGAATATTTCGCTGTTTCTGCACGAAGCCCCTACTTTCTCACTCTGTTGGCGCCCTAATGCAGCGCACCCTCCTCAGATATTCTCTCCGCATTCATTTACCAGCATTAATTTTGTGCCGACTGTCATTCAAACTTCTCTTCGCCCCGTCGCTCCTGTCACTTCTCTGTTTGCAGCCTCAGTCTCTGGTCCATTATCTAGCCCTCTGCTGGGCTCCTCTTGTTTTTGGGAGGCCCAGTCTTCCCATCTCTCACTCATCCATTTTACATTTTGTCACATTTACATCACGTTTTTCTTCATAATGTGCTTGAGGCTCTGCTTTTCTGTTGCCTTCCTTGTTTTATGTGATATTAAGATTTAAACCCTCTTGCTGCGTGGTTTTATGGGTGATATAGGTGAATGTTTTTAGCTTTTTGATTCTCCCACAAGCTGAATCATAATTTACCGCTGAGCTGGAATCATTCAAATCGAACAGACTTTTCTCATGAGACTCCATGTGTGTTTCCTGTTTGTCCTGTTCTTTAGGTTTACTACAGTATTTAATCCTAAATATTCAGCTGTAACCATCATGTCTGTTCACCTTCTCCCACGTCAACATTAAAGACAAACTTACCCCCACCGTCTCTTTCTCTGTTTGTTTATGAAGCAACTTTACCAGAAGCCGTGTACAAGTCACTGAGTAACCAGGTGGCAGTTGACATTAAGGCTTTAAGACCAACAGCTCATTCACTAACTGTTACCTGAACATTATTGGTTTGGCAAACAAATTTGTTTGTGGCCTCAGAACCTGAAAGGGGAAATTATTTTACTGAGCACTGCTGCTCAAAACTGTTGCATAGTGTCCTTTACCTGAGCATTTAACTTCAGTAATAAAACCCCACTGAAGCCTGAAAGCAGCTACGTATGAATTCATCTGACCTGCCACTTGCCTGCATTCATCTTTCTCTCAAAGGCCTTCGACATCAGTCTTTCTTAGCCTGAGCTCATTGGAGTAATTGAAGCCACTTCCCGTCTAGTGATTTTTTAATGAATAGAGTCAATGAAATAGTGGCTTAAACTGTGAAAAGGACAGAAAACGTGGTGGACTTGTTTGTTGCCGAGGAGAAAAACAGGCCAGTTGTTAAAAAAGCAGCGCTCGGGTCCAAGTGGTGCTGATGAGAATGCTGATGAGTGCTTCGTGTGGAAGACTCCGCACCTCGTACCTACGTCGTAAATGTCTGGATGTTTGCTTCCAAACTGTAGCGCACGTTCTCAGTGCATTCGCACCCATCGCTCTCTGTTGAGTCCTGTTGCGTATCACGTGCGCTCACAGGCCGACGGGAAGGAGGAGGCTTTTTATGGTGGAAGATTTAGCTACTTGTGCCCATTGATTTCTCGTTTTACGGTGCACAGTGCAGCTGGACCGGCCTGATAACTTGTCTCTGCCTCTTCCCCTCTCACTCATTCAGCCGCTGACTTTATTATCATTTTCTCCCTTGTTAATTTGTCTTTTCTCTCCTCTGGCGCTCTCTTGCATTAACAAGCACCAATCGCACTTCTCGTCCACCTATTGACTGACTACAACTGAAGAATAATCTTATCTGCAGAGAGCAGCCTGGTGCTGTCACGTTGCCACAGTTGATTATATGACCGGGGAAGGAGGTTGCCTGTGTGTGCGTGCGTGTGTGTGTGTGTGTGTGTGTGTGTGTGTGTGTGTGTGTGTGTGTGTGTGTGTTTGTGTTTGTGTGAGAGACGCTGGCCATACTGTACATGGCAGGTACTGTACGCTTGTTCCTAATGAGGTGCTTTTATGTCACATTGTGCCTCCATCATTCTCCATGCAGGTGCAGCACCATGCACAGTCCTCTGTGCACACCTGATTCTTCAGGTCCATGGATCAGCTGAAAAAGTTACAAAAGGGTTTAGCAACAAAAGCAATAGGCGGCAGAAACATGCTCATCACGTTTCCTGATAGTGGTTTAATCCGTCTGGTCTGATACTGCATCTCTGTTCATCCTCACTGCTCCAATAGTCGATGCAGCCATTCATCACTATGGAGGCCTTGTGAGGGTGTGACGGGTAAAAGCTGATTACTTCAGACTTGAGCGTCACAGTTTCCCCAGAATTTGATTTACTTGTTTGTTTGCTTGAGTGGATGCCACGACGTGCCCATTAAACGACTTCCAGATCTTCTAGATCGAGACCAATCAAACACAGGCATGAGCTGTACATCATGTGATTGGTTTGAGCGATCCTTGCCAGCTCAGAGTTGTGGTGCGGCGCATCCCGTGTGGGCTCGCTGTCTTCCAGAAACTCCCCCAGCTGCTCAGCTGTTCAGATGGCTATTTATAAGAGACCAGCACATCCTTCTGCTCGCTTTTCCACAGGTCCCCGGCATGTGATCATAATAGCGCAAAACTTGCTTCCCACACAGGCCCATTCACCCGGTAACCAAGGAAAGCACACTGAGCTCAATTATACAAGCTGTGAGCTCAGGGTTATTTTTACACTTCCACTGTCATCTCCAGAGCTATTTCACTCTTTCAGGTGGAAATTGAGCAATTAACATCACATGAGCTCTGCACCCGGAAAGGTTTCTTTTCCCCTTTAAAGATGTTCTTACATGTTGTCAGTGTTTCAGTACTTACCATGCACAGAATGGGTTCTCTGTTGTGCTGCCATTGTGGCCCCATAAGACATTAATGTGGCCCTTTACAAGTAGAACACAGTAATTAGCAGAGCTATTAGTGTAGCTGTTACTGCACACTGACGTTCAAATGAAGCTGTGCTGGTCTGGCTGCTTTGTGACAGGAGGTGCATTATGTCCTCACTGATGTGTAAGAAATTACCTTAATATTGCAACAATATGTCTTGCAAGAATTTCTTTATTTGCAGAAGTCACTTGTTCGTTTTGTGTTGCGTTTCTTTATCGATCGCTGTATTGGCAGCGACACAGTGTACGAAGTTGGCATGTGAGCTTGTTTTGGCTCTGAAGATAAATTCTCCACCATGAACCTTGACAAGAGCTTCTCTGTTGCAAAAATGTGCAGCAGCAGATTCAGATACTGGGGGAACAAAACAACTGTGAGGGCGTAACGCATAACACAAACAAATTCACGCACCAAAGATTACACCGACTTCATGGTGAGAGCCACAATATCACAGTAAACAGTTATTTGTAAAATGTGCGTCTATAGTTTCTTGAGCCGGATCTGTTTGCGATTTCAGTACTGTAGAGAGTATTCTCAGCGTGTCCTTCAGCTCATGATGCATGGCAGCGTTGTCTGATTTGTGAATGTAGCTCTCATTCCCATTCATAAAACACCATTTGCCCTCAGTCAAATTAACCAATTAGTCGAGTTTGTAGATTCCACATCACTAAAATGAGGGTGCATCCAATAACTGCTTTTATAATAATGACTTCCTGTAGTAAGATATGAGAAGCTATTAGATTTAAGCTGATGTGTGATCGTTTGTCGACAGATTAGATTAGATAAGATTTGGCACTAACGCAGAATATTTGTGAAATGAATCCATAAATATTTAAACTGAGCGACTAAAGAGGATTTTGGTTGAATCATTAAAGTGTGTGCATTGAATGACCTTTGTTCCAACTGATCTTCATCAGAAGCATGGGTCCAGTTTCAATTAAAAGCCAGGCCATTAACTGAGCCAGCGAAGCCAGAAGATGTGGGCGGTTCATATCTTTGATGAGCGATGCTGTGCCACAGAATAACAAGGGAGATCATCTCTCAGTGGACAGAGAGCGATCATACTCCTCCCCGCCTCCTTCCTCCCCCCATTTTCAACAGCTCTCCCTCACATAAGCTGCCTCTCTCGCCACTGCTTGTGTGCTGAGGCCTGACTGCGAGGTGATATACAGCACAGTGCAGCCTGCTAATCATGACCTCTATCTACTGTTTCTTTCCTTCTCACTCCATCATCATCATATCCTCTTCGGCCTCTTTACGCCTCATTCTTTGGCCTCAGTTTGCCCTTAAGCAACACAACTGTAGTTTGCGGATTTTAAAAATGCCATCTTGTCTTTTCCTTTTCCTCCTTCACCTTCCCTGCAACTCTCTCATGGTAAAATGATGAGGAGTCCGGACTTGTGTTGTTTGTTAGGGATGTTTTTGGACCAGCAGTGATGTGATTATCACGGAAATTGCAGAAAATGAAACAAGTTGCCACCCGCTACGTAACACTTAGATGGAAACACATCAACACGATGAAATAAACTTGTCTGAAAATGAAATTATTATTGAAGTGTGAATAATTTAAATCATGTCAGATGTGTGAGGGCAAGTCCTTGGTATTTGAATACGACACTCGAAACTCAGACAAAGCAGACAATAAACCCTCAACAGCACTTGGCTGATATTGACACTTCACACATAGAGCCCAGATGAATATTTGACTAAACAAACCACAATCCTATTTGATTATGCTCCACCTGTGGCTAAGTATCTCCAACCTGGCATAACCTGGCGCGAGTAGTACTTCAGCGCTGGAGCGTGATTGCCTGTTGTGCTTCATTGGAGGAAAACAACACGGTCCTTCACCCAGTCAGGACAAGCTTTTATTTGTTGTTGTGCAAACCTTCCCTTAATTTGGAGCGGCCTGTCCACGGATGAGCGCATTCGTCATGGTGCCCTGAAACATTTCACATAATTGCTCCGGCCTTATATGGAGTCCACATAACATACTTAGGCGTGTCCTTGATATTTTTTAATGTTGATTACCGCTGCAGCTCATTGATGATGAAGTGACTAGAGTGGGACGTGGCTGATGTCACACCGTCCCGCCTCTGTAACCTGATGTGCTAAACATGTTCATCTCTGCAGCTCTGACCTAGTTATAAAGGAACAACATTCACTTCCCCTTGGTTGTCTGTCGGAAATGTATTATAAATGTACCCAGTCATATAGTGACTCTCAAGGCAGAGGACTAAAATCTTGACTGACTTATGATAAATAAATAAATTACTAATAACAAGATTTCTCTTACATGAAGTCTGGTCTTTTCCAAACTTACCAAAACCACTTTTACTTGCAGTATCACTCCAATCTGTAGTCACCTCATCAGTCCACCTCTCGTGTCTGAAACTTAAATGATAGAGTTACTCATTTACTAATTGCTTTGTTTCTAAATAAAGTAACATGGGTTCTCAAATTTGCCATCAGGCTTTGTAAAAGTAAAGAAAATTACTTCTCCTCACATACACCCGCTGCTTGTACGGTGTCCTAACTGAGGCAGCAGTCACACACTAACGCTGCTTCTTAATTGTTCAGCTCAGCTCAGCTTTTTTTAAATGCTGCCTATGTGGTCAGTGACTTCTGACGCCTTTCTTCTCCACCATCTTACACAGCTAACGCATACAGAGGAAGCGAGTAGTAACGACGCTGCCCCCGTCAGTGAAAGCTTTCAATAGCGCCACACAGACAACAGGGCCGAGGTGCTGCGTCGTATCGTAATACAGAAGGTGTTTGGTGATGAGTTAAGTTTTAAAGAAATATAGTTTATACTCATCTGACAGTAAGGAACTTGTTAAGAGGAACAATTTATAGTAAAGAGCATTGAACTGCGATAAGTGATTATATAAGTGATGGGTTTGTGTTTTTGATAGTGGTGGTTCCTGCATTAATCACTTGCAGGGCTTTACACAGCAGTTTCAGTGCATACCTGTAAACAAGGTGCATCCATCAGACACAGTATAACACATGCTTTGTGCTGACACGTTTCCGAGTCCCCCTCTGGGCTATTTTAGGTGAGCACATCGCATTTTCCCCCTGACAGCATGTTACAGCTCAGCCAGCAGCTGTGACAGGTAAAGGTCAGAGAGGGAGAGGGGAAGTGAAAATACAGGACTTTGACTTGTGGGGTAAAGAAGTGCATTACCAGCCTGTCCCTAGTCCACACCTGTAACATTACCAGACATTACCAACTGTCATTAAAATTTTCTTTCCCTTTTAACCTGACGTCTGAAATCTCTTTGATTAAATTTTAGCCCCTCCTCCTCATTAAAAGTTTCCTTTTCATGTTCCCCACTCTCACGCTCCCTGTCAGCTCTTTCGCTCTCCTTTTGAAAACGTTTAATCTTTTCCATCTCTCTATTGCTCATTTCTGGGTCTTTTGTCATGAACAGAATCTTTAGAACAAGGAAAAAAAAGATCAAACGCAGACACGCCACAATTTATTGCCTGAAAAAAGCCAAGATAGGGTGTTGAGAACTAAAATTGCTCTATGTAATAATATTGGAAGGCTTTTGTACTTTTGTCACCAACGATTACAACAAATACAAGTCAGCCATGACCTAACTCTGTTTTTTTTGTTTTTTTAATTATTTCTTATTAATTACAAACAATAAAACTAAATGAATAAAACTACACAGGTAAAAATTATTTTCTTCAGGGATACGCAGGTAAATTCCACGGTCCAGTTGTTATTTTTACAGGTTGTACATTTATCTCATTCTGGTGTTATTTCTTTGCATTGAGGGTATTTCTTTAAATTAACAAAAACTTTAGGGTCAAAGGTCACATTTGCTGGATCCCATTTCAACCTTTGAAATGACTTGAGGGAATTTATTCATTTTTGATTTGGCCCAAATGTGTTAAGGTCCTGGTAAAAAGCAGCTGACAAGCAAACCTTTAGAGGGAGAAATTCTAGTTAGTTCTGACATCCGATACTCAGAGCATCTGAACCAGGACAACATACCCCACATATAAACGTTCAACATAAGGGACTTAATAACACAAACACAACTTAACATATACACTAGGATGAACTAAGGCAAGGTGAAAATAACCAAGTCAAAGAAACTACACACGTGAAGCACTGCACTCATGACCAAACATACAAACGCATACATAACAAGGGCAAACGCACAGAGAACATCCACCCACTAACCAGCAAAGACAGCACACAAGTACATAAATACTGTTAACACAGGTGACACTAATTACACAGATTACACCCAGGAAGCAAACAGGAAATGATGGCAGATGACAGGACTGAATCAAAACCCAGAGCGCCCCCGGCAGGCCGGAGGGACGAACTGTAACAAGACGTTCACATTTTCCCAAATGCTTGACATGGACTTGTGTGTCTGTGTTTTCTGTTCCAGTACCGGATTGGGCAGCTGTACATGATCAGTAAGCACAGTCATGAGCAGAGTGACCGGGGGGAAGGCGTGGAAGTGGTCCAGAACGAACCCTATGAAGACCCGGCACATGGCCAAGGACAGTTCACAGAGAAAAGAGTCTACCTCAACAGGTCAGTGGCGCGTGTGCCTGCTTTAAGAGTGTAATGGTATAAGAACAATTCACTGATGAGACTAACACAGTCTGCATCTCATTCTGACTAGCATCTGTCTGCCTGTCATCAGAAAGACAGGAAAGAAACAGCAAGAGAAGGACAGAGGAAACATTATAAGGCCAAGGGAGAGAACAGATACAGATGCTGTGGGCCTATTGTTTGAGCACAAATACCTGTGTCAGCGTTCACTATGCCAGGGAACTAATTATGTAGGGCCAGCGCAGGCATGCTCTGCAGAGGAGAGGAGACAACGAAGCCGGGTATCCAAGCAGCTCACGCTATGGAATCAGCGCAGCCTCGGGTTTTAACAGCAGAGGTGTCCAATGAATTCCAGGAATCTCTGCACACCGGTTCAACAGGAGTAATTGAATCCTGCTAATTGTAACATTTGTTGGGTGTCTATTGTAACTTAAGCAGTTATGGTTAATGTATATGATGCTTTGTTGTGAAATATAGTCAACACTGAGGGAACCTTATTTACTTGCTTCTCACCCACATTTGATGACTTAGTTGAAGAAATGCAATCCTCCTGACTTAAACTATGGCTTGTGATGATGCATTGGGAAGTCATGTTCGTTAATGTTAAATATTAAAATAATGAATGACTTTACCATCATTTCTGTTCTGACCATCTGGCGTTCAAAAACTAAACATTTAGCTCTGATTCATCAGCAGGAAAGCCAATCTGGACTCGTTCTGTCACGCTTCATCCACCTCATTAGCCCTCGCAATCTGCCTCATGCTATACTTTACTATTGGGCCGGAGCCCGTCCAACCTGGACATCAGCCTCACACCTTTTTTCTCAGTAGCCTCCCTTCATCTGCAGAGAGGGGCTGGTGTTTGTAAATCAAGTAAAGATGACGTGTTGCCCTTCCTTGGATATATTAGGTAAAGCAGCGTGTGGCTACTTTTTCCTGAATACAAACAACGGGTTTGGCGTGAAAACTCGGAGCGTCCACCCACCACAGTCGCACGCTTGGCAATGTGGGCTCATCGCAGCAGCTACTGGCAAAGCGCTTTGAAGGAGGAAGGAGGGAATGGGAGAATTCAACAGATGGAGGTGTAGGAGGAGTGTCAGTCTCTTTTGTTAGGGGAGAGAGAGAGAGAGACACACACACACACACACACACACACACACACACACACACACACACACACACACACACAGAAGGGGAGAGGAGCTGAGCGAGCCTGCCAACATTTACACAATGTAGCCGTCGAAGGCTGTTTTTATTCTCAGTCATCACGATGCAGTGGGCGCCATTTTCGTCCTCCTCACGAAACTGTTTTAGTGTCTGTCAAAGAAAGTGCAAATGGCACAGGCTAAAATAAAAGCTGTGCACTGGTGCGTCTCATGTGGCTCGTAAATAAGTTTTCAGTCTAAGCAGCAGTTCGGATTTGTCAGTGCCGCGATTGAGTTCAGAGGTGCATGCGCAGTCGTACACGGAGCCTTTTAGAAGAAGCCGGGCAGATGGTTGCAACACGCTCAGATTAATCAAAATGCCATCGTTAAAGTTCTGTGGAGCCTTTGAGGACTGTTGCTCCTCAGAAGCATTTGTGGAGAAGGAAACCAACTAGCGAACCATGGCGGTGAAACATTGATGCTCGGATGCTGCTTGGCTGGTCAAACGGAACACGTTATGTGGACTGGGCTGAGGTTCTACGAGTAGCTGGTGTTCTTCTATGTATCATATTTGCAGCGTGTCATTAAAGCGCAAAGGAGCTTTAATCTGGGCTGCAGTGTAGCAGTTGAGTGGGTTTGTGACTGCAGTGGTCAAGGGTTTAACATCGTAACATTAGTTGAACTACTCGACTTTAATGGTTCTCATTGCAGACGGTTGAAGGGCTTTTACATTTTTGCAAATGCAATGTAATGCAAAACGGTGCTGTAAGTAACTGAGAGAACACGGAGACTGTGTTTCTGAACAGACAGCATTGCACTAAGACCGACAAAACATATCATTATAAGATTTGTGTCATTTTGTTGATGTTTACATTTCATGGTTGGCCTAAAAAAAGCCTTTAAAATGTGTTCAGCACCAAAGAGATGCAGTAAACCCATCTACCGAAAAATATGTTTGGGCCTTCGCAGCATCATCCCTGAATTAAAGCTTGGAAGGCGTCTTTTCATATCGTCCCTCAGTTTCGATGTTGTGCGCTCTGACTAGATTTCCTTTCACAAGTTTTTAATGATTGCTGCAGTAGCGGAAGCAATTTCACCCCCGTTCCTGCTCTAATGTCTCCCTCACACTGTCTGTGTCTGCCTCAATGTCTCTCCGCAGTAAATTACCCAGCTGGGCTCGAGCAGTGGTTCCGAAAATCTTCTACGTGACGGAGAAAGCGTGGAATTACTACCCTTACACCATAACAGGTGAGCAGACACACACAACAGCAGGGAATAACTTCGCTCATCTGTCCAACAAATTAATGTGAAGCTGATCAGATCAGATAAAGTAGGTTTTTACACTCAACCAGTTTACTCGGCACTCACCAGTTGGTGCAAACATTAATCTTAAAGAGTTGGCGTGGTATAAAAACACTGCATGAGTCGAACAGTCCAGGTTTGCTGTGTGCTGCACTTTTGTCCCATCTATTTAAAACCGACCTACCAAACAACAGCTCCAGCTCCAGACCGAGCGAGAGGGAGATGCTATCGACACGCGTTGGCTGTTGTGCCGCGCAACAGATGCCTTGAGTCCACACAGGCTTACTGGGATTGCTGGAGTGGAATAAGCTTCGCTTTCTAAATTGCCAAGAGCACGCGGGAGCCGAAGGCGGCGGCGCAGCGGTCCCAGCTGCAGAGCCCACAACATGTTTCTGGGACGCTTTAATGAGCCCGGTGTGAGGGAGAGGTGTTAGAACCTGAGCAACGCCGATAAGAAGAAAGGCCCGTTTTGGATCGGAGAGTCACTCAGGAGGAGATGGTGGCAGCGACAGTACAGTGGTGCAGATGTTTATTCTGAGCAGCATCTGCATGTGTAGCATGTGTTTTTCATAAGTGTGCTTCTGTGTTTCCCCCCCCTGCTATGACCTGATGCCCGTGTCCCCCACCGCCGCTGGTCTGTAGAATATACCGTAAGTACTCTCTCTTTTTACTAGCCAGTTACAGGCTCGCGTTAAAGCCGAAGGAACACGAGGCTTTGACGCGACAAGCTGAGGCATTGGGAGACGCACGTGTCTGCTGTTAAGCTTAGAAGCGTTTCAGAAATGTCGCCAGCGTGACTCATGCCGCTTTAGCGTGCGGGGATGTCAGGGGAAAGTAGTGACAGTGACACAATGCTTGATATTTTCTCTGTGTCTAATGTGGGAGCGTTTCATGTATGAGTCACTTTAAGCACACAGACGTCCAGAATATCTTTATTTATCTTTTATTTATCTTTATTTAGGCAAAAGACTAGAGAACTGTTTCGCATAATGTCACTTTGGACGAGAAAATACAGAATTTGGACAGTCGAAAGTTATAGAGCAGTGGTTAGTTACAGTAAATTACACAATTCACAAAAACGCAGCAGCCGAGCTAACTGCCCTCACTCACATGCCGCTAGTGAGAGACGCTACCGATTAATCTTTTCCACGTGTAAATAAACAAAAACTAATCCTATTTTCATAATAAAGGAGTTTTACCATGTACAGGATTATGAGGTTTACGCTGTTTGTTTTCCTTTTTCTCCACATGAAGTGCTCCTTCCTACCTAAGTTCTCCATCCACATAGAGACGAAATACGAGGACAACAAAGGATGCAATGACAACGTGAGCTGTCTGTCTGTCTGTCTGTCTGTCTGTCTGTCTGTCTGTCTGTCTGTCTGTCTGTCATACGCCTATGTTTCCCTTATTAGCCGACATATGCGCCACGCTGATATTAAGTGTATATTAACCCACAGGCCAGTTGATTGTTGAGGCTGTAACTCCCACACAGATCTGTTCGGGAGCAGTGCTGCTTGTCTCCTGTCACTCTGACATAAAAATGGAAAAACCCACCAACACATTATCACACGTCAGACGTATGCTAGCCCGAGAATGGCCGCCCAGCCATTGCACAGAGCCTCCCGTGCTGTTCTGCTGCTGCTTGGTGCCAGCTATACATACTGCAAGGCCTAAGTGCGTGCCAAAAACCAGCCCACTTGTTGGACGTCTCGTTTTAATCGAGCAGTTTTCCCACTCGCTCACGTTCTCTTCTGAATGCAGTCTGACCAGTAAAAATAACAGTCAGATTACTTTAAATGTTTTGTTGTTGAATGTTGTGTCTTCATGTTTTGGGGATTTTATGAGGGAGGAACTGTTTCCAACCTAGCTCAGCTGTGTTAATGTGTCTCCGAAGAATTTGCATGCAGTTGTAAAGTGCAGCAGAAAATGGACAGGCTGTCGGCGCGCACCGTTAGCCTGGCACTTCCCTGATTAGATGGGATATGGCTACAGATCATAACGTCTTTATCAGATTTAACCCCCCGCGTCTGCCTGGAGCAGGTGCACTTAACGCTTAAAATCCGTCAGAATCTACAGTCGTGGCAGCCAAATATACGATTTTGTTCAGACATCTGACACTTTGAGAGCCCCGTGGATATGAGCAGAGTCACCCATTCAGTGATTCAGCTGCACTGCATTGCATAACATCTTAAGGGCAAACGAGAAGAAGGCTTTGCATGTTTTATGAAATTGTATAAGAATGTCTGCTATAAAGAATGTCGTGACATGTTTTGAATAGTTTTTTGCTAAGTATTTTTTACAATTTGTACAACACATGTCCTATAAACAACAGATATGAGTCCCAATGCGCTGATTCTAGTTGCATATCTGTGTGTGTTTATGAGCCTATACAAAATAATAACTGACTACAGCAGCTGCCTAAAAGGATGTTAACACAGAGGATGTGAGGAAGGAAGGAAAGGGATGGTTACAGAGAGAATCACCATCCACAATTCAGCACTAAACATGTAAACAATTTATTTTTTCAAGTTTTCCTCCCTAAAATTACTTGAACCACCAGAAAAACACAAATCCACAGCAGCGAACACATTTCAGACCCTCTTATACTGAAACCCCTCTGGCTTTGAAACCTCACCTTTTAAAAGACGTCATGTCATCTGAAAGAACAGATGTGAAAGTCTGTATGAGTGAGATGACATCTGTGATGAAGTGACCACATCAGAAACTTACATATATGCAGAGCATCAGCACATATTGATTTGTACAACAGGTGTGTATTAATTGTTAACATTGTTAATCTAGTTAGCTTAACTGTGAGGCGCTAACAAGTTGCTCCTGCCTACTGAGGAATTCATTTGCAAATCAAGTGATGGAAATAGAGAGTTCATACCTAAACAGCTGGCAGGAATGTGTTTCCTGTGTTGCCAGCACAAATTGCATCAGCTGACTGTCTACATAAAGCAGTCTTAATTGGCACAGATGTGAGGCTAGGTCTCCCCCTAGTGGTTATGTAGGCAAGTACATAATCACGTCTCAGTCTGTATTCAGAGTCATGTTGTCATTTTTCGGCCACATCTAAGTAAAAATGACCATATCTCTTGCAAGGTGAAGCGGAGCGGACACATGTCTGAGTTGTGTTTAGATGCATGGACACTGATTGAATGGGGGCAGAGGCTGCACCAAGCACTGCCAAACCGTTGTGTTGTGTTTTCAGATCTTCGACACCGAGCTGAAGGACAATGAGAGGGAAGTGTGCTTCGTCGACATTGCCTACGATGAGATCCCAGAGCGCTACTATAAAGAGTCTGAGGTGAGCTTGTGTGGGTGTGAGTGTGTAAATGTTCCTGTGTGTTGGAGGTGTTCAACACAGCTAAATCTGAAAATTTAGTAGTATAAGCATGGATGTAAGTGAAGCAGTATGGTTTGGAGGCAGCCGGACTGGTGGAGCATCCCATGTGTTTCACCTCTGTGGAGCTGTCAACTCTGTGACGATGGTTGAGGGTGTTAAATTAGTATCTTAATACAAAGTTTACAAACTTGAGAAACCATGATATCAATCGTCTGGCAGCTGCTGTACATGCTTCTCCTGTTTCAGCCATTCATTTAGTGAGTGAAAACCTTGTGTACTGCAGTGTCTGTGACTAAGGGAGCTGGTAATTGTCTTCATAGCTGTTTAATAACAGATTGCTTCAGCTCTAATGAGCCTAGATAGAGATTCTCCAAGGACCGGCGGGGTTAACGTGAATGGTATTTAATGCCAGTGTTCATCCAGGCATCTAATTTTAGCCCGTCCCTTAGGTCTGTCTCCGTTTGGCTGCAAAAACACTGATCCCTCATGGTTTTAGTCATTATCGTACGAACATGTATGTTTATGTTCCCGCACTGCAGGACTTGCGGTATTTTAAGTCGGAGAAGACGTCGCGGGGAATGCTTCAGGAGGGCTGGAGGGACACCCAGGACCCCATTATGTGTTCATACAAACTGGTCACAGTCAAGTTTGAGGTCTGGGGACTGCAGACGCGAGTGGAGCAGTTTGTACACAAGGTGATTTGGGATTCATTTTTCTTTTTTTATTCAGACTGCAGGTCAAGATATTCTCTACAAATCCCACAAAATCTTTCCGTATAAACATAGAAAAACAATACTGAAAGAAAAATGAGTTGGTTGCTCATTTGTATTGTCAGCACCTGGTCTCTCTGACTTTTTCAAATGTACCTGGTCGCATTTTATTCACCACTGAGCTTGAATTCTAATTTTTAAAATGTTGGAAATTGTAAAGTCAAAAGATAAATGCATATATAACATGTAAAGCTATATAGTGACCACGACTGTGTGGTGTTACAGGTGGTTCGGGACGTGCTGCTGCTGGGACACAGACAAGCGTTTGCATGGGTGGACGAATGGATCGGTAGGTCTGCCACCTCCTGCCCGACAGATGCACACAGATGTTACTTTTAGCCAACGACTATTAACTCATCCAAAATCAGTATAAATGCTTCGCAGAAACGGTGACATGCATTTTCCTATTTAAGTAAATATGTAGGATTTACATTTTTTGTACATTGTACAGAATACTGTATACATACAGTATGTGGTATTAAAGCTATTGTTGTATTACTAGTTTTTATGTCTACTTGCTGTACTTTGTGCATGATAAAGCTCCTCCTGCATCTTCTTCCTTCTGCTCCATCTACAGCATGGAATCCTCCTCTAACCTGCTAACAACAAATCTGTTAATCTGATTTCCTGGTACAGTCAATGTTTCAAACGAAACCTGCAGAAAATGTAATTAACCCTTAACCCTTCATATTTCATGAGGTCATACGGCTTTACTAACCACTAACCTTTACACACATGGATTTGCTGTTATGATGATCGCGATTTTCAACATGGGGACTGATTTTGCCTGTCAACTGTTGCAGGTTTTGCTTTCTTGTGCTTCCAGTGGTTCAACCACTTCTTTCAGTGTAGATTGCTTGTGTCTTTTCTTAATCTTTAAAAGTCCTTGATCCTTTATTTCCTTCTTCCTTCCTGGTGTGGATCAGACCTGTCTGTCTCCTCTAATCTCTATATAAGGATTTTGCACTTTAATCTCTAAAGCTTTAACTTCAAACGTAACTTCATTCATTGAGAGCGCTACATTTAGCCATTTGCCCTTGCTACCTAACCCTCTTTTCCTTGCCCACCTCAACTGGAGAAGAATTGTAGAGGACTCACCAACATTTCAACCCTCGTTCCATCCCTCCCACCTTCTTTCAGATATGACTTTGGATGACGTGCGGAATTATGAGAGTCAAATGCATGAGAAAACCAACATTAAGGTTTGCCAAGAGCAGCAAGAGCAGTCCACAACAAACCCATCTTCACTGGCTGACATAGAGATCCATGACAGAGCAAGTGTATGTGTGATTTTATTGTTTCCTACCTTGACTTGTGTTTGACTTGTCTAGTACAGTAGCTGCAAAAATTTAACAAGTGCATACAAACAATGACAAGCAGCATCATCTTTGTTGGTAAACTAACAAAATGTGAGGTGATATTTGTTTTTCAGCATTGTACTGACCATGTTGTGCTCTTCTGTTTTCTGTCTTCAGTGACAGGTTATGGAAAGCTCCAGCTCCAGCCTTTTTTCTAAAAATGTTTGTAGAAGCCTTTTGTTGTTCCCTCATGCTTCCACTTACTGTTTTGAATTGATCTCTTTGCAATCCAGACATGACAATGGATGAGGTGAGAGAGTTTGAACGCGCCATCCAGGAGGCCACCAACCAGAAGATTGGGATGTTCCCCCCCTCGATCTCCATCAGCGAGACACCCCTCTCCTCCTGTGCCCTCACTGGCCCTGCCAGTGCCCCATCAACCCCCATGTGCACTGATGCACCTGAGTCTCTCTCTGTCCCTAAGGACAGACCTCGCAAAAAGTCTGCTCCGGAAACTTTAACCCTTCCCGACCCTGATTCTAGTGGCGTCCTCCAGGGCTCTACCCTGAGCCCACAACCAGTGTCCAACCACCTCCAATCAGCCACACTACCCTCCTCAAGCTCGGTTCTTGCTGAGGTAGATGAGCACTAGAAGGACCGTTGGATGTCTCCCCCCCCCCCCCCCCCCCCCCCCCCCCCTTTTCCCCAACACCACTGTCTTAGAAGGCCAGTAAGGCTTGCCTATCCTCCAGACACCAGTACCCAAACAAGAGGTTCTCTTGCCATATTTGCCATGGTCCTGGACATGCAACAGTCACTCTAAACATTTTTGTTAGTGTCACTGATGCCATTCAGGCAGCTGTAGGCTTAGTGAATCTAATGTGGCTGACTTCAACTTTTGTGAGTGTAGCCTGCCTTGTTTCTTGTCTATTGGGACAAACACCTATGATGTCCAATTAAAACAAAGAGCATCTCAAGTCATTTTGCTAAGGAACGTTCTGTATGTTTTATAAATGAATTATCCTCATTGTGTTCACGGCATGTTTTCTTTGTTTTGAACTATAAATTAGTTGCCTTAGCACCACATAGCTATATGTAGTGGTGTTTATTAGTTTTCCCAGTATGCACAGATCAATGATGACATTGTCCTTGCAGCCTGTTTAACGAGTGTATGTATTTAATTAGAAGGAAAATCAATAATAGAGTATCACAGCGGACCTAATATGATCGACTGTCACACAACAGAGACCTACAACCAATGAAAGAACCATCTAGCTACCGCGACCGGAGCTGTCCGAACAGGTCTGTGGATCAAAGTGCATCCTTTCGTTTCCATCCGAGACTCGAGATGCACGATCAGTACAATCACAGTTTACGCCTCAGGTTTCTCCAACCTCAAAGGCAGGGATATTGCTGTACCTTTCTTTCCTGCTTATTGCCACCAAGCCACATTTTATACCTCCACATATATTACAGTACAGCTACTGTTGTATGTGCTCTACCGGTCAACTTAACCCTCAGAATGTTTACACAAAAGAACCTTGGAGCATTTGCATAATAGCAGTAATATAATAGACTGAGCTGACGAAGCATGATTAGGTATTCTAAAATGTAATTCATTTTTTTTAACATTAGTTACTGTACTTACTGTTACTGTTGTATAACAACAGCAACAAGTCAAATGTTGCCTGAACTAATGCTGGACATGTAGTGACATCCAGTTTTATCAAATGAGTGAACCGCTTTAATTTTCATTTGTAGGATCGAGGCCATTTTTAAGCAAAGACTGATATTTGTGACAGCAACTCAAAGCAGAATATGTGCATCGCTTTGGCTTGAGTATGTGCTGCAGTGGCCGCATAAAGCTTACAGGAGGGTTCTACTTTGCCACATACTGTAGTATTTCAGACAGTGCTTTGGTAGGAACTTCTTTTAGAGGGAACCAGGCTTGTATTTCTACTTTCCACATTCACTGACACCTCTGAATTCCACCAAGTTATTAAAAGAAAGGGTTTTATATGCTGCATGGAATGTTCACCACATATTATGTGAAGTATATATGTAGATACTGTAAATCGATTGATATACTGGATTTATATTTGGTGATGTATGGAAAAAAGCGAATGCTAATTTCTGAAGCTCTTTACTAGCTTTGTATAATAGTAAAAGTCGATTGGTGTTGAGAGAAACTAACGTAAGCATGTCCAGAGAAAATACTGCAGGCCTTCAACTCAGTGCCTCTGCATGCAACAGCCCTACTGTAACAACAGACGGTATGTGTACATGAAAGTCATATTTTTTTTATTATTAGTTTTACCCAAAACGTTGCAATTACCAAGAATAAAAATGACCAAGAGCGACGTAATCAGATCAGCCATATTCAACCACATTAGATTTACAAACAGGGCTAACTTGTTATTATATTTTAGGACATTATAAGATAATTTATTCTCCCATTTTTTTCAAGTTTTACAGAGCAAATACATTTTGCACTTTTCCAGTCTGTGACACCTTATTTGACAGTAAGGGAATATGTTACATTAAAGTTGTGTTAGGTCTGTTGGACCAAAGTCCTGTAATACAGCACTGGGACTTTGAAGAGAGCAGGTTAAGAGTCCTTAGTGGTCTTGCCATAAAATCTTGTTAATATTTTGTACAGTTTCTCACTTGCTTTTGGTAAAAGAAATCCAACTGTAGCTATTTATCTGTGACTGTAGCTTTTGTCTTTGCCTTTTTGAGGATAAAATGTTACATCCAGTACCAGTCATCTGCCCTCTGAAACCACCTAGAATCAGACCTGTCTCTCTTGTCAGGGACACAGAGATCCAGGGATAAGATGTTCCACTGGCTGTTAAATAGTGGAAAACATCCTATTATGATCCTTAAGCTCTGTTTAAAAGAGTAATATTAGCTATTGTAAATACTGTTGTTAATGATTAATATAGTGGGATTTCTTACGTTGAATCTGATACAGCTTTCATTGCTGGTGCACCATGAATGTGGTCAAAGTGATTAGCGACAACAACATCTTTGCAGACTCTCTTTTAACCTAGGAGTAATGTGTGTCTGTATCTATGAATCGTCATCTACTGAGGATACTGAATTCAGCTAAGTTCGATCTCCTCAGATGAGCTTCACGACTCTCGTTGTAGTGGTGAACTTTGACATTCTCCAGTTGCTTTTGGCAAAATGATTCGTACAAGCTTTTTTTAGTGGCTGCTTCAACGTTTAATTGTTATGGTATCTTCTTTTTTTTCTAGTAAATTTCTGTACTTTGATTTTGTGATGGCTGTATTGTTTGAAGAAAAACTTAAATGGGTTTATTCTTTACACCGTTTAGATTAAAAGGACCAAGCTGTTCACTTCCCCCTTATCATCCTCCTGATGCACTGTGCATTTGGACACTGTTGTGCTGTCTCCTGATAACTAGGACCTGCCTCACGATCCAGTGTCACTGAGTTACTGTAGCTGAAGGACTGCACTGAGAACACTCCGGTGCTCTCTTGTGGTTCAGGTGTGTGCAACAACATCATTGATCCTGCTTGTGAGACAGAGCCAAGAAGTGCCATTCTTGCTCGGCTGCTGGAAGTTGCTCGTAGTTCTTCCTCTCTAGCTGTTATTGTATTTGTTACATTTTTACAGACTTTTTAGGTTCATTTAATTATTTGTTGTAATTATTGTTTAACATTTTTCTGAAATACACAAATAAACAAATTTACTACCTACTGAAACTGTACTGAAAATTATTCTGACAGCTTTGTCATCTATATCTGCACTGCCTCCTATGCTGGGATGAATGAAATCCCTGGCTTCATGTAGATCACTATTCTGGATTTAGGCTGACGAAAACTGAAGGTGAAGGGATTGTGTTTTTATGTCGACTGTACCTATTGCCAGTTTCCCAGACCCATCAAAGCTTTGTTTGTTCCAATCGTATATTTTTGTGCTATTTAACCCTACGCCTAACTCAAATCATAAAATTATGAAGGAGGGAAGAGATAGATTTCTGTTTTCATGAAACTGTGCTACATCCGACTCATGCTGCAGTCTGAATGAACAGAAAATGCCAATGTAAAATAATAATAATAATAATAATAATAATAATAATAATAATAATAATAATAATAATAATAATAATCACTTAAATGTGGACACTGTTATACCATTATTTAAATGATCAATGTAGAGTGTATCATCATTTGATATATACAGTATTAGTAATTTAATATTCAGAATGTAATACTACACCAGAAGACTGTAGGAGGGTTGAGCATTTGTACAACTGTAATGATTAAACTTACAGAACTGAACTTTCAGATAAGTAGGCCATGTTTCAAAACCTATGTAAAATGAAAATTTTTACTACAGATGTGTTTCAGAGTCAGATTTTTCCCCTGCTCACTGATCTTATTTTTTAAATCAGAACGCATCTAACGTCAAATCAACAACAATTGCAAGTATTTCATTTAGCTTGCCGGCCTTCTATTTATTGAATTTAGGGACAGATTATGGAACATAAACATTAGTACACATATTTGTGATTCTTCAGGTATGTGGACCGAAACTGTGTTAAGTTCAGTTCTATACAATTATTACAAATAATTCCCGTGCCAGCCCGGGTGCCTTTCTGGGTGAAGTTTGTTCTCCCTGTGCTCTTGTGGGTTCTCCGGCTTCCTCCCACGGTCCAGAAACATGCATTAGGTTGATTAGTCACTCTCAATTGCCTGTAGGGGTGTGTGTCAATAATTGTCTGTCTGCGTGTTGCCCTGCGATGGACTGGCGACCTGTCCAGGGTTTACCTATCCCAGCTGTCTCGCCCAAAGACAGGTAGGATAGGCTCCAGCACCACCCGTGATCCCGCATGGGAACAAGTGGTAGAAAATGGATGGATTGATGTTTCCGCTATTTATTGTATGAGACTAGCCACCACAACCAAACACTTGGACCATAGCCCAAAACCACAATTCACTAGTGTCACAACCAGTCAAGCTAAGACCACAAATTGAAGGCCTACAACGTTATTGATACCAAGCTAAATTACCAGAACAAACTCGGCTTCCTTGGCTCATTCCAACAACAGGCTGATCAGAGGAACAGAATAAGTTGGAATCATGGAAAAGTACAACAGGCAACTGAAAGCAAGAGGACAGAGAGCTCGAGATTTTGGTATAGTACACACAAACTCATTATTTGCAATTTATCCTGCAGGATAAATCCATGGGGAAAACTGAAAATTAAAAAAGGGTCAGTTGTGGTGGCATAGCGACCATCCAAAACCCACTTACTGTGTGTAGACCTTCCTGGCCTATGGGACCTTTATTTAGAATTTTTTTATGAGCCAGCATCTTTGAAGAAATTAAATGTCACAGTACAGCAACGACAAAACCCATGGAACTTACTACTACCATCAAAATGTAAAAAATAGTGTCACCTGGTTAGCTAGCAGGCAGATTCACTACAATGTGATCTTTAACTCCTGTGTCTTCACATAAAAAACACATGTGGCTTAATTCTCCATATTACCCATCACTCTTTAGGTTAGAACAGAGAACACACAAAGACATAGAGGTGAATAAAATAATGCTATTTTGTTTATTCTAAATAAAATTCCAATAATCAACATGCATATGTTGAAACAACAAACACAAACAATCTTATAAAGTGTTGAATAGGGAGTTTTGTTTTAAGGTGTTGAGGAAGGGTCCAGGGAGAGAGAAGTCTGGAACTCTCTGCTCAGACTGCTTTCCCCACAACATTTAACCTATGTTTCTACATTCTACAGAGTAAAACGATTACATTTTTCATCTTCTGATATATTTACTGCTTAAAGCACACAGTCCTGTTGCTGAATGCAATGAGTTGATTCCAGTTTGTGTTTCTGTTATTCTGTACTATAGTGACCTGTGGGGCAGATCAACCCGCTGGATACAGGTTCACTAAGCAGTGTGGTAAAAGACTGCAGGAAAACAATGTGTTCGTCTCCAAGGTATTCAATTATGGACATGTACACAATGATTTGAGCAAAGATACAACATACTTTTAGATTTGTGTTAATCATACTTTTAACTTTGAAAATTAAAGATATATCCGTACTTGATCGAAGTCAAAAACGTTTTTACTGAATTTATAAATGTGCTTTGAGGAAAAGCAAAACAATTAGCTGTAACAAAGTGGAGTAATTTTTTTATGTGAACCAAAGGATCATTTTCTTTAGTGTAGTCTACCTGGGAGTCTTTGCCTCCTGTTGTCTGTTGGTGGGATTGAGGAGAACCTCAAACCAAACGGTTTACCCGGATCTCTTTGAAGCCGACTGATGGCCTCTCCAGGAGGTGGGAGTTGATATCCCTCTGATGTAGGGTCCAGTCAGACGTTCCCAACAGACCCACAGGCCCACTGATTTGGTCCGGCTTCATCCTCTGCCAGTGGATCCAATGACCACCAGGTGGCGATAACTTACTGACATATAACAGCTCAGACCCTCTTTTCACAGGAGTGTCCATAAGAGTGTAGTTGTGCTCAGTGACTCCGCTGATTCTTCCAAATCACTTAATTTTTAATAAATGAATTAATTAAGCCAAATCACAATTACCAGGTCATGCCTTTTTTATCATATATCCAGATATTTACATCTAAATACTACATTACATCTAATGCAGAACTTAGAAGATACCATGTTTTGTCAGAACTTGACTATGTTTTAATGTGAGAAACAGTACTGGAACTGCAAGAAGTTATGGTCAAAGCCTGGAAAAGCATCACAAGCAAACAAAGCTAAAGTTTGGTGATGCCAGTGGGCATATGTAGTTGAATATTTCAACTACATATGTGTTAATGTGTTAATCACTTTAATTTCTTTTAAGATGATGTATTGCAACTATAGTTGATGTGTGTGGGTCCTGACAAAGGTTCTATCTTCTAAGTTCAAGATCAAGTGACATCAAGATGTAAGTGTTAATTTAGAAGATTGAAGGTGAATGAATAAATAAATACCTATGTCAGGTCAAATGGAGATCTGTTTGGTAACTCAACCTATAAACAACCTACTAATGAAACACAACCTATTGATATAAACATAACACATCTTAATAATAAAACAATAATTAATCAAACCTTAAAAATACAAACATGATTGACATTTGCCAAATTATCATTTTTTAATACGAACTTCGTACGAGACCTTTAGTGTATGATGCCCTGACGTAGATGATGCTTGTGAGCAAATTACACCAAATCAACTTTAGGATATTTAAACTCAGTGTCATTGTGAAATTTTCTTCATCAAAAGTAGTGTGTAAAGTTACATGAAAACATCATGTATGTCAACCATATGATTAAGGTAATAATTAGAATAACACAAAATGAAGTCTAACAAAACAGGGTTACAATTCATGGCTTGTAACAATCTGCTTCGTCCTTTTGAACAGTAGCATTAGATTGTTTCCAACCTGTGTGTTGACACATTGATCCTTCGTTGGGGTCCTTCAGGTTGTGATCAGCTGATCACAGAGACACTTGGGATTTGTTAACACCGCAAGGTTTCCCTCCCAGTGTCGCCTGTGTCACTGTCAATGTGCGGGGTAGACGGAGGGTTGTCTGTCGGATCCGGGAGCTTCCAGCAGTGGATGGAGTGGATTCAAGTCGCTCTCTCTGCGGCCATCACAGCCGTGTGGGTCGTCAGAAGGACCTGGAAGGTCATTAAACATTAAAGGTTATTTTGAACAAAATATCAGTTACGGGATGGAAACTATGAGAGCTTCACAGTTGATCCATGTTTGTTAACAATACACATGGATGTTGTATTTTATACATGAATAAAGGCTGACTAGTGCTCAGGAAGTTTTACACCCGTTAGCTGCTTTAAAAACCTGGGTAAGTAATATTTCTCTTCAAATGGTATCAGATTGCAGTCAGGAAATAAGCATCTTCAACTCAGCTTCAATAGTTTTATTCATAAAAACATGATCACATAAACTCAAAGACGATTTGTGTGTACACATAATTATGCTTAAATCATGCTGCTGTGATAATATTGGTTAATGAAATGTTATTTGTGAGCAGCAGAACTGATTCTCAGCTAATGTTAGTTTATATTGACAATGATAAAACTGACTGAAGCATTTTAGTTACCAGCATTTAACACAGCTCTTCTTTACTGGTGAAACAGCAGCTTTATCCCATCAAATCAGCAGCAGCTGTTTTAGATGGCCTCAGTTTAAAAGGTCAAATTATTTTAATACATCCAGACTTTTATTTAAAATGACATAAAACACATCAAAAGTTGGTTTCAGTGAATTCGTATTTTAAATAACTTCATATTTTTTCATATTATGAAACCATAGCTGTTTATTTAGTGCAGTAGCAACTCAGTGCAGAAAGAAGTGTTGACTGAAGGAAACACAATAAACTTCGCATAAAGCTGCACATCTCAGTCCGATGCTGATTAGAGTAAAACTAATATAAAACATGAGAGTCCAGCCCATCGGCGCAGTTCGCCCCTTTCGACGGGACGGGAACCTGGACACACTTTGCTCAGAAGGGAATCAACCTGCTTCAGGTCGCTAATTGCCAGCAGCGCACATGGAGGAAGGCGTGTCTATGACAGAGACTCAGCTGATCACCGGCCAGCGAGAGCAACAGCGTGAAACCCAGGCTCAAAGCGCTCGGTACCGACCTTCATCGTCACCTCGTTAACAAGCAGTTGGAGCGGACAGCAGGCACGCTGATGATCGCGCCAGGACAGCAACACTAACAACTCATAGTAAGACTAGCGGGATTTTCTTTAAATATGAGTGCAGCGTTCAGGACTTTATAGGTGGTCAGTAAATGAAGTGTTCGTCTTTTATTTTGTACGAGCCGCGTATGGTCTAATTAACCTGTCGCTGTGTTATTGTCACGTGACTATGCCGCCGCACATCTTCTGGTTATCTGCTTTGTTGATGTGCTCTTTCTGTCTTTCATTGCTCTGTGTTAAAGGTGGCTCTGGGTTTTATCCTGAAACCCCTTTGTTCCATTTTAGTACTAAAACGCACACTTTGCTTGCAAACAATAAAGATATGCACGTATGTGCTAGGATTACCCGCCATCTTGTGTAAGTAAATCTAGCCACCGCCATCTTGGTTTCCTCGCGCACAACTAGATGGCCTTGATCACTTACAGACACTTTTTCTCTAACACATCATGCACATTTTAGGTAACTCACACAACCGCCTAGTAGAACAGTGATCGTACTGTTAATTTTGCTACTACAACTGCGGCTGGTTAGTGTTTTCTATATGTGGACTGTCTAACGTTGTCTGGACATTTTAATTCTGCCGCATACTGTAAACCGAGGCCGTGATCAATTAACCAGAGAATGTTCCCCTGAGAAGGGAGGTCTGAGAGGTGAGTGGGACAAAATAGATGGTGTTTTAGCAGCTGATTAATGCAACCGTCAGCTTTCAGCTAGCATGCTAAGTCTTCCTACAGCTTTCAGCTAACATGCTAATGCTAACGGCCATTTAGCATAAGCAAAACAATTTGTTTGATATTAATTAGAAATTCTTGCATGTAAAGTAAGTTAACTTCTTTCTAAAGACAGTTTAGTTGACTTGATCAGAAAATACAAGTCAAGTCCACATTTTACCTTAGCTGTAAAGTGTCATACCTCTCACTCTCTCAGTTGGGTTGGGAAAAGAACTTTCTAGATCTTTCTCCTATTAGTAGCTAGGGGAATTCCATGTCGCCATGGTTACATCACATGACCAGTTATGGACTGTATCTGCCCATGTTGTCCTCATATGCATATCAGTAATATTTAACTCATCAGAGCTATTTTTTCTGCTGCAGCAAAAAAACTGGGCCCACTTTAAACTGTTGCCTGAATCTTTACTCATGTAAAAAGGGTTTAATAAACAGGTAAACATTTTTTTTCCAAATGTAATGTAATCTTACTGTATGTAATCTTTTTATATTAGAGAGCAAAATATTTACATCATCAACTCACTAATTATTCAAAACGATGAAAGATGCTTTAACAACATAGAAAAATATTAATTTGTTTGTCACTGATGAAATCAGCTTTTTCCTTCTTTAGCCCCATCAGCTTCATGTTAATATCTGTGACGGTGTGTGTGTAAATATCTGATCCCATCGAGCGTCTGCATCAGGTCTCCACCACCTGATCATGATGATGATGATGAAGAACCATCAGAAGATGCTCCTAAGGATCTGTATGGTCTTATCCCTCTGTTAACTGTATGCTGTCATTTTGTGCTGTGGTGCACAGACAGTGGTTTGTCCACTAACATGCAGATCAGCATGAAGAACACCCTGTTTTCTTCTCTTTCCAGGTTGTTTGTTGAAGTCGCCTCCAATGACGTTGGAAATGTGTGCAGGCAACCTTCAAGCCTACGGTTACAGAACAATGGACACCATCTGAAAATCTGTTTCTGTTCAGGACCGCAGCACGTTCCTCAGGTCTTTGCTTCACATGCTGCAGTTTGTCATTAGATCTGTAGATTGCAGCAAGAGTTCTGTTGGTGCCAACATCACTTTCTAGGTCTTTAGCACCAGAACCTACATGAGGTATGAACTCTGTGAGAAATTATTGCTTAAATTGATGCGGACATGTAATAATTAAAGCTATGAACTGTTGTGCAGATGTGGAAGGTAGTCCACCATTGAATATGACAACTCCACCTTTTATCTTGGACTGTCAGATCAACATTCAGTGAAGACATGTCTGAAGGTGGACCTGAAGATATTCGGCAAATTAAGAAATCACTTCTGCTCCATTTCTTTTGGTTCTGTGTGTTTGATCCTTTAGCTCACAGGGTCTGTGGTCTTTACAGGACAGAGAAGGAGAAGATCTCTGCTAATCGGCTGTCACAGGTACTGGAGATTACCAGCAGCCATCAGAAGGTAAAGCAGAGAGTCCCCACAGACATGGTCATGTCATCAGACCACCGGCCATTCTTTGCCCTACAAAGTGAGTTACATCACATTTCTCCTCCTACATGTCCAAAACCCACATTAACATGTTCTGTTCTAATTAGTGATCTGACCACCCTTCCTTCATCTTCGGTTCTCAGCATTTGATCTTTCACCCCGTAAAATTTATGTTCATGAACAATAGGGCATATTTAAAATAATCCTGGTTCTCTAGGCTATATCATGAAAAAAACACCGTGTTGAGAAATGATCATTTCTCTAGCACTAGTTGTAGTCTGTAAGCCCAAGGCAAAAAGGCCTCTGACCTGTTTCAGAGACACTTTGCAGAAGAATAAATTACATTTTCTCAAAATACAGAAAATACAGAGGAATCTGAGTGTCCTGGTGAATCGGTGAAGTTTTACTTTAACAAGCAAAGCTGAAGGTTGCAATAGTTTAAAAGTAGATATGATGCACAGGTGAATATGCTAATAGAAAATCATCCAACAATCATAGGTTAACAAAGCTTAGAAGAAAAAGCTGAAAAGGTTTTTCCTGATGGGGAAACAAAATTCTAAATATGTTATAATTTAAACATGCAATAAAGGGCTGAAAGTTATAATAAAAGTTGTAAAATGGGTAAACCATTCACTAAAAAGTGAATATTCAAATACAAAGTCAAAGTCACGAGTATTGCGCTGAAAATCTGCATATATTGTGAAATGCTATAACACTGACTTTAATCCTCAAGAAATTCTGAAACATTAATACAAATAGCTTAAAGTGGTTAACACATATAAAGTATAGCTGAATATATCTATATATGAAAAAGGGCACAGAAATATCTGGGGTTGTGCAGTGTAGGGGACATGGATATTCTCACTTATAGATTAGCATAGAAATTAGCTGCACAGTTAGTCAATTAGCATAGCTTAGCTCTTGCTAAATATTTATTATATTAAGTGAAGACTTGTATGTTGCAACAGTCTCAAAGGTGTAAACATAAGGCAAATATAAATATTTTAATTCAAAATAATGTTTCAATCATTGTATCTATAAGTAAAAGGACAAAGCTGAAGAGCCTTCTGATTAAAGAAAAATAATTTATCTAAACTTTTAATAATATTAAGATACTTAAAATATTGTTATTGAACAAAAAGCTGTTATTTACAACAGATTACTGTATTAGGTGCAACTCTGATGTAAATGTGAAGAGTCTAAGGCAAACGTCATTAACCAACCAACTACCAAGGTCACCCCTATTTACACCAGTTTCTGTTATTGTGCATTACCCACAAGACATTGTGCTATAAATTTGCATATATTGCTGAATTCATTTATAACATTTTTAAATAGCTGAAAGTGGTTGATACAATACAAGTATAGCTAAATATACCATGATAAGAAAGATCATCATACCCGTATTTTTATTTTTAAAACTGAATGTCTACACCTGCTCTTATGGAATTTGACCGGTCAGTCAAACTGTTGCTGAGTTTAACCACTCATCTACTGCAGCTGCACCGTTGTCATGCAAACGGTTCTCCAATGGCAGGAAACTTCACAGATCAGCAGCTCAATCAGTTGTAGAGAAGCTAAATTGCACCCCCGATTAACAGGCCTATTACAGCAAAACCAGTAGGTTTATCAATAAAATAATTTCACTTTGTGTCCCAAGTCTATGGGATGAATTCTGGAACTCTCAGCACTTAGGGGCAGCTGCAGACTAAAATATAGCTCTAAGGGCTTAACCAGACAGATCATCATAAAGAAGACAAGTATGACTACGACTGAGTGGAAAAAAACATGTTCATATAGTGAAAACTTTAGCTTTAGTGATGAGTTAAAGAGAAACGTTCTGGCTGAAAAAAATGTGTCCTCACACTAGCTGTGACATAACGCACTCTAGCTCACGCAAACACACTAATGGAAAAGCTGAGAATTCCTCAAAAACCACCCTATGCTTAAACAGCTTTAACTCAAGTAATGGGGAAATTGCTTCTTCCTTATTTTATGCGGTTATTATATGATTTATGGCTTATGTTCTGCAATGAATATCTTCACCCTAGCCGGTCGAGGCAGATGGCCGCCCACATCCAGCCTGGTTATGCTGGAGGTTTCCTCCTCGTTAGAGAGGGAGTTTTTCCTCTCCAATGTTGCTGTCAAATTAAATTCTTGCTGTATGTGGGATTTGTTGGGTTTAGTTGTGTAAGGTCTTAAACCTTACTTTGTAAAGTGCCTTGAGATAACTTTGTTGTGATTTGGCACTATATAAATAAAATTGAATGGAATTGAATGTTTTGTCCTACATCTGTTTTATGTAGTTGACTTTTCACCTACATTGTTCAATTCTTATCTCTGCTTGATAGACTCTGAACTCAAGGCCGGGGAGTTGTGTCTCTCTGTCTGGTGAGACTCAGCGCACCGTCCTCTCTGAGAGTCAGACGCCAGTGATGCACATGTGAGAATGTAAACATCTCCACACATACGGCACAGGGATGAGATGGCGCATGCAATTTGATTTGGCTACACAGACATTCCACCGTAGTCGCCTTTGATGAGACCCAACAAGCTCAAATTCAAACTCAAATCGTAACTTGGCTTGGCCCGGTAAGAGAGAGATCTTTATGTGGTGATTGATTTGATTTGGAAAAAAAAAAAAGATTGGAACTTTTTATTTTTAATTTGGCTGAAACCTTTTATGGGTTGGAAAAGCTTCTATTTGGTTGAAACATTACATTTGATTAGGAAAATTGATTAGATTAAAATAAAAATCACAATAATCATCAAAGTCTGCTCTGGGTGCTGAGACGACGGTTGCTAATGGTTGGCCCATGGAACCGAATTTTACGGAGACGTCCGATAAAATAGAATTTTGGGGAAGTTCTGGCCAAAATACAGAAAAAAATCTAAGGCAGGAAACCGTCAAACTCTGAAAGATGGGTTCGGGGCAATTTGAGTCTTCACCACTGGACAGCAACCTTGCAAAATGAATGACGAGTAAATATGGTTATTAGTGCGTTTCATGTTTTCATGAGTGGGAAACTGGTTATGGGTTCAAAAGGAAAATCGCTTAGTGTAAAGGACATACAGTCGTAGCACTTCAATGTAACCACCTTTTTTACTGCAGTACGGTTGCATTGCCACTGCGCAACAGGTGCGTCCCCGACTAAGGATTTTTAATCCTGCAGCAAGCTGAAAAAAATCAGGGTGCCAGTCTCGTGCACCAGGTGGCACACATATGTTTAGAAGCCCCTCCTCCAGCCAATAGGACTGTTTATTCATCGATCTGTGTTATAAATGTATGTTATATGTATCTCTGTACTTGTCTTCTGGTTTGTTGGTCATGAAGAAAAAATACAAAACAAACTGTTTTTTCGTTTTTCTTGATATGAGCGACAAAACAGAATTAAAGTGTTTCTTTTTTCCAACACAAGGCACGAAGCTGTTTGTTTTGTTTTGAGAAAAAAGCCGAGAACAAAAAATAAGTTGTTCTCTCATTATAGCAGCTTTTAAGTTGGTGGAGAAACCAAACTTATAAAATTTAAACAGACCGCAATGACCTATAGTTTGCTCTGACTCTGAATGAAACGTAAGAGCCCGAATGACAGAAATGTATGTATGTGCAAAAGCAGGCAACAGAATCGGGGAAGTGGTGTTGCTGTCTGAAGCAGACAGTGATGTGACGTTCCAACAATCTGGTGCTGAGGAGCCACTTATTTATAGGCAGATGACGTGGATCAAGTTGTCAATTCGCGCTAGTGTTTGTTGTCAATTTCCAAAGTTGCTGATGTCTTTATACAGTATGTGTCATGATCCATGGTTCTTAGTCACGTTTTCCAGTCACATCCGGTTTTATTTTGTTACCACTTCCTGTCTAGGATTCATATTCAGTTAACCCAGCTTCACTTCCGTTTCTCGTTAACCTCACCTGTGTTTCATCTAGCCATAGTCACCTGCCAGATTGTCTATGTTGATTACTCACTAGCATTCCAGCATTCGTTGTACTTGTGCCTTGTGTTTGACCGTGCTTTGCCATCCACCCTGCTCTTGCTTATCCTATGACAGTCCTGTACCTTCGCCTGTACCTTGACCACGTCTCTGCCTGCTCCTTGTCGGATCCTGATTGCTACTTCACCGTGTATGACCTCTGCCTGTCTGACCTTGCTATAAATAGCAAGGTCAGACAGGAATAAACCTTCTTATCATAATCAAGTCAACGCTGTGCAGTTGGTGTCCTTCCTTCATCGGCGGTTTGTGACAGAACAATCTGGCCAAACATGGACCCAACCGGTGCCAAGTCAATCAAGACCGAGCTGCAAGCCCAGGAAGCACGGATTTGCACTCAAGAACAGAGAATCACCACCATGCTTCAGGAACTCTCCAGATTTGCAGCTCGCCAGGAAAATCTCATGACGGCGTACGGAGAACAACTGGCGGTAATTACCCAGCAAGAAAAGCCAGCTCCAGCTCCGGTCGCTGCTGCAGCACCCACGCCAAGCCCAACTCGGAGCCCCGACGCGCTTCTTCGGTGAAACAGGTGACTGCAGAGCTTTCCTAACCCAGTGTGAGATCCAATTCGAACTTCATGCTCCATCATTTCCGACGGAGCGAGCCAAGGTCGCTTTCGCGGTGTCCCATCTCTCGGGAAAAGCAGAACCTTGGGCCACGGCGGAGTGGCAAAATAACTTGGCCTGTCTAGCCTCGTTCACAGCCTTCTCCGCAACCCTGAAACACATATTCCAGGAGGTCACGCCAGGTCGAGAAGCCGCCCAGAAGCTGGTGAGTCTCCGACAGCGTATGCAATCGAGTTTCGGACACTCGCCGCAGAGGCAGGTTGGGGTTCCACAGTTCTGAGCGACGTTTTCATCAAAGGTCTGTGTGAGTTAAAGACAGTCTAGCGGCCACCGAACCGCCAGTCGACCTAGACGACTTAATAGCCCTGGCCGTCAAGGTGGACCGTCGGTTATGGACCAGCATCAAGGAGCGCCCTGAGGAGGAACGCGCTAACCCACCTCAACGCTCCAAGCTAACATCGCCCTCGAGTCTAGATTTACCCAGTCACCCCGAACGCACCTCGTCGCAGGTCTTCGGCAACAGGCGCCAACTCACCACGCCCACGCGGAAGGAGTCGCCGAGTCGGCCGCGTCAGCGTCAGCAGTCCAGCCCATGGAGATGGGACGTCTTCGTCTGACGAGCGCGGAGAAAGACCGCAGACGTCATTCAGGTCTGTGCTTATATTGTGGCCAACCCGGCCATATTGCCTTGTCGTGCCCAGTAAAAGCCAACGCTCCCCACTACTCCGGAGGTTAGTAGTGAGCCAATCAACCCTGTGCAAATCCTCCGTCAGGCCATTACCCGTAGCCACATTCTCCGTGGGAACCCAGTCTATTCAACAGGCAGTTTTGGTGGATTCCGGGCCGACGCTAGTCTCATGGATGCTAGTCTGGTAAAACGCCTGGGTGTGCCCACGTTTCCACTACCTACCTCCTTAGAAGGCACAGCCTTAGATGGTCATAGATTATGGAAGGTCACGCACATTACTGGTCCCATTACCATGGTTTTCCCGGACACTTATTCAGAGCAGATCCATTTTCATGTGGTTGAGTCCTCTCCACACCCTGTGGTCATTGGTTATACCTGGCTCAGATGCCATAACCCCAACCTGGATTGGAGGATGGGAGAGGTGACGGGCTGGGGAGCTGAGTGCCACGAGTCATGTTTTTCTCTTAATGAGAACAGTCATTACCTAACTCCGCGCCAGCCCTGCCAGAAGAGGAGATCGACCTCTCGTCTGTCCCATCCTGTTATCATGACCTCAACCAAGTTTTCAGTAAAAGGAGAGCCACTTCTCTCCCTCTGCACCGTCCCTACGACTGCTGCATCAATCTCCGCCCAGGTACCACACCCCCCTGGGCACCCAGGGAAGGTTATTCTCTCTCTCTCAGCTCCTGAACGCAAAGCCATGTCTGAGTACATTGAACAATCCTTAGCCGCTGGAATCATCCGCCCATCATCCTCCCCAGCCGGTGCAGGTTTCTTTTTTGTGTCAAAGAAAGATGGCTTTCTACGCCCCTGCATCGACTACTGTAGACTCAACACCATCACTGTCCGAGACTCTTATCCACTTCCTCTGCTCTCTTCAGCTTTTGAGCTCCTGGCCGAAGCAAGGTTCTTCACCAAATTGGATCTGAGGAACACATATCACCTGGTCCGCATCAGAGAAGGAGACGAATGGAAAACGGCCTTCAACACTCCTGCCGGACATTAGGAGTACCTTGTGATGCCTTTCGGTCTCACCCCTGCGATTTTCCAAGCCATGGTTAATGACATATTGAGTCCCATGATCAATGTCTTTTCCTTCGTATACCTCGACAATATTCTGTTTTTTTCACGCACCAAAGAAGAACACCGGGTTGTCCAGCGATTCTTAGGCTTCGCCAATTTCTATCGCCGTTTCATCCACAGATTTAGTTCTATAACCACACCTCTCCATAACCTAACCTCGTCTAAAGTCTCTTTCCAGTGGTCGCCTTAAGCTGATACCGCATTCCAGCGACTCAAGATGGCCTTCTGTTATGGGAAAAATTGTGTCTTCCTTACTTCTATGCAATTATATGATTTATGACTTATGTCCTGCAATTAATATCTTATGTTTTGTCTTACTGTATGCATTTGACATTTCACCTACATTGTTCAATGGTTGTCTCTGCCTGATAGACTCTCAACTCTAGCTCCCAAACCCAAGGTCGGGGAGTTGTGTCTCTGTCTGTTGAGACTTGGTGCTCCTTTCTCACAGATAGTTGGACGTCAGCAATGCAGGTGTGAGAATGTAAATATTTTCGCACACACTGGGACAGGGAGGAGATGGTGCATGTAATTTGATTGGGTTAGAAAGACATTCCACCCTAGTCGGACAGAGAAGCTAAAAGGCAGAAACAACTTGAGGATCGTGGGCTCTTTGCATCACACCTTCGTGGTGTGTGCACTGATCTCCCCAGCTGGTTTTTGATTTGTCTATGTGCACGATCAACATCCATGCTTTTTATTTGCTTTCCCCATTATTTTTATTTTCTTTATTATTTCAATAAATCGCACAAAAGGACAACTCTCTCATCTGCTTCTTTATGGAAAATTTCCACCACACCTTCACATCTTTCATATCTTTTCATCTTTCATATCGCCCTTGATCTAGAAACGGTAAACCAGATGCACTATCAAGAGTGCATGAGTCTAAGCCGGAGATGACAGAACCCACCACAATCCTGCTGGCTTCTTGTCTTGTTGGGGCCATAACCTGGTCCATCGAGAGTCGTGTCCAGGAGGTGACTTTGGGCCTCCCGGTGCCTCCATCCTGCCCACCAAATCGGCTGTTCGTCCCTCCGGAGCTTCAGGGGGAGGTACAGTAGTCCACTGGGCCTACACCTCGTCTTTCAGTTGCCACCCTGGGGTCCAGCGGACTGCCTTTGTGATCGGCAGTCGCTTCTGGTGGCCATTCGTACCAAAAGACGTACGAGAATACGTCACCGCCTGTCCTGTTTGTTCCGCCCGTAGGTCATCGCACAAGCCGCCTCCAGGGTTCCTCCAGCCTCTACCAGTTCCCCATCGTCCTTGGTCCCATATTACCCTGGATTTTGTAACTGGTCTTCCTCCGTCCCGGGGTAATACTGTAGTCCTCACAGTCATTGATCGGTTCTCAAGGTTAACTCATTTTGTTCCCCTACCTAAGCTTCTCTCCGCCAAGCAGACAGCCCAGGCAGTGCTAGAACATGTCTTTTGGCTGCACGGGTTCCCCAAGGACATTGTTTCAGATCGAGGGCCCCAGTTCGTGTCCCGCTTTTGGAAGGAATTCTGCGAGGTACTCGGAGCTGCCCATTAAATCAACGTCACGTAAGCTGAACAGAAAATTCATTGGTCCCTTCAGTATTGAACGCATTATCAATTCCTCTGCTGTCAGACTCACCCTGCCAAGAACCATGTGCATTCATCCAACATTCCACGTCAGCCGCCTCAAGCCTTTCCGGTCTAGTCCTCTGGTTCCACCCACGCCACTACGGCCTCCTCCACGACTGGTCGATGGCGGCCCTGTCTACACGGTCCGAACCTTGCTCAACTGTCGCCGCCGAGGACGTGGTCTGCAGTACCTGGTGGACTGGGAGGGATACGGGCCGGAGGAACGCCCGTGGATTCCGGCCCGAAACATCTGGGGGGTGTTACCAAGGCAGCTACTCATTGAATATGTCACTGTGGGGGATCAGGGGCCTTGCATGGGGATTAGTGAGACCACACTGTAAATCAACGTAAACCTGACATTGATAATTGACCATAAATCAACTTGAACATAACATTGATAATTGACCATAAATCAACATAAATAACGTTGCCCCATCAATGCTGATTCACCTTTCAAAATATAAATACAGTATAATCCAATGGTCCAATATTTACTCCCAAATAAAAATGAAACTGGTGTAAAATAATACAATTAAAGAATTTCCTTTCCACAGCATGGACTCTTAATATTATAGGGTGTAAAAAATCTAAATGCTAACATCTGAAGCTCTTTACTAGTTTTGTATAAAAGTAAAACCTGATTGGTGTTGAGAGAAACTAACATAAGCATTTCCAGAGAAAATGGTGCAGGGCTTCTGCATGCAACAGCGCTACTGCCACAACAGACAGTATGTGTACAAGAAAGTCATATATTTCACCTATAGGAGCACACAGTTCATTTTATTACTTTGCTTATGTTTTTATCTCAAATGTTGTATTTAACATGAATGAAAATGGCAGAGACCTACGTAATCAGAACAACCATATCAAACCACATACTGTAGATTCATAGAAACAGCGCTAACTTGTTATTATATTCTAGATTACAAGTGTGTTTTTTATTTTTCCTGTGTCTTTGACACAATGTTTCTCATTGTAATTGTGCACTTTGACCTGTCCATTTGCTTTTGCCAAAATTATTTGGACTACTGGCAAGAAAAACGACTTTTTTGAAATCAGTGGCTGATCTGATTTTTAATTGTCATGCATTCTACTTTTTGTCTAGTAACTTTTTATACAATGATTTTGTGATGACTGTATTGTTTGATGGAAAATTTAATGTATGGAAATTTAACGTTTGGATTAAGCGACCAATCACTTCACTCCTGATTCTCTGTGCATTTGAACACTGGTGTGCAGTTTCCTGATAACAAGGACCTGCCTAATGATCCAGGATCACTGTGCAGCTTCTGGACTGCACTAAGAACAATAGAATATTTTGTTGTGGTGTATGCAGCATCATCATTGATCCTGTTGGTGAGACAGAGCCAAGAAATGACATTCTTGTTTGGCTGCTGGAAGTTGCTAATAGTTTTTACTCTCTAGCTGTCTTTTTTTACAGCCTTCTGATGTTACCTGCTACTTATTGCAATTGTGTTGGTTTCATTCTGTTCCCAGACAATACTATACAGTTTAAGAGTAAGGAAGGTCTCTATTCCAGTTGGTTTTTAAGATGTGAAAGTCAACCTTCAGAGGAAGTCAGACTCTGCCACTAAAAGAACACACATACATTGCAAACCTCTACCTAAAATATTGTCTCCGCCTCAAATTCCTACCGAGGCACCTCCAAATTCATGGTTTCCATCAAAAACAACTTTCTCATAACAAGCAGAATCTAAAGCAGATTATGTCAACAATACAGTTCGTTTTATTGTATACTGTAACTCTACTCAAACAGGAAAAAACATTTTTAAATTGATTATACTCTAACTTCAAAAGTGGTAAAATATACTTAAACCTATTTACGAACTGAAACCCTAAATTTCAACATGTTGTTGGTTTTGACTAGTATTACTAAATTACTAGTGGCACAGACAGCGGAAATTGTAATCACAGGTGCAGTTTTATTCCTAATAGGGCCTCAAGTGGAAGTCACAGTGGCAAGCCTTCAGTGGAAGTAACAGGGACAGTTGGTTTAGTAGTGTGCCCTCCAGTGGACGTCACAGGGCCAGTTGTGTAACTGGTGGGACCTTCAGTGGAGGTCACAAGAGAAGTTGTTTTACTAGTGAGCCCTGCAGTGGTAGTCACAGGGGCAGCCGTCTTAATAGTGTGCCCTCCAGTGGAGGTCACAGGGACAGTTGGTTTACTGGTGTGCCCTTCGGTGAAACCCACAGGAGCAGTTGTGTACCTAGTATGCCCTGCAGCGGACGTCACAGGGGCATTTGTTTTACTAGTGTCTCCTCTAGCAGATGTCACAGGGGCAGTCAGTTTACTAGTGTGCCCTGCAGTGGAAGTCACAGGGACATTTGTTTTACTAGTGTGCCCTGCAGTAGTAGTCACAGAGGCAGTCGCCTTAATAGTGTGCCCCCCAGCGGACGTCACAGGGGCATTTGTTTTACCAGTGTCTCCTCCAGCAGATGTCACAGGGGCAGTCAATTTGCTAGTGTCCCCTTTAGTGGACGTCACAGGAGCAGTGAATTTACTAGTATGCCCTCCAGCGGATGTAACAGGGGCATTTGTTTTACTAGTGTCTCCTCCAGCAGATGTCACAGGGGCAGTCAATGTGCTAGTGTGCCCTGCAGTGGAAGTCAGGGGGACAGGTGTTTTACTAGTGTGCCCTCCAGTGGTAGTCACAGTGGTAGTGGTGTTACTATTGGGACCTTCAGTAGAAGTCACAGGGTCAAACATTATCCTAATGAGCCCTGCAGTGGACGTCAAAGGGCCATTTGTTTTACTAGTGTGCCCTGCAGTGGAAGTCACAGGGGCAGTTGTATTACTAGTGTGCCCTCTAGCAGATGTCACAGGGGCAGTGACTTTATTAGTGTGCCCTCCAGTGGACGTCACTGGGGCAGTCAATTTACTAATGTGCCCTGCAGTGGGAGTCATAGGGGCAGTTGTGTACCTGGTGGGACTTTCAGTGGAAGTCACAAGAGAGGTTGTTTTACTAGTGTGCCCTGCAGTGGTAGTCACAGAGGCAGTCACCTTAATAGTATGCCCCGCAGAGGACATCACAGTGGCATTTGTTTTACCAGTATCTCCTCCAGCAGATGTCACAGGGGCAGTCAATTTGCTAGTGTGCCCTGTAGTGGAAGTCAGAGGGGCAGTCAATTTATTAGTGTGCCCTCCAGTGGATGTCACAGGGGCATTTGTTTTACTAGTATCCCCTCCAGCAGATGTCACAGGAGCAGTGAATTTACTAGTATGCCCTCCAGCGGACGTCACAGGGGCATTTGTTTTACTAGTATCCCCTCCAGCAGATGTCACAGGGGCAGTCAATTTGCTAGTGTGCCCTGCAGTGGAAGTCAAGGGGGCAGTTGTGTTCCTGGTGGGACTTTCGGTGGAAGTTACAAGGGAGGTTGTTTTACTAGTGTGCCCTGCAGTGGTAGTCACAGATGCAGTCATCTTAATAGTGTGCCCCCCAGCGGACGTCACAGTGGCATTTGTTTTACCAGTGTCTCCTCCAGCAGATGTCACAAGGGCAGTCAATTTGCTAGTGTGCCCTGTAGTGGAAGTCAGAGGGGCAGTCAATTTACTAGTATACCCTCCAGTGGATGTCACAGGGGCATTTGTTTTACTAGTATCTCCTCCAGCAGATGTCACAGAAGCAGTGAATTTACTAGTATGCCCTCCAGCGGACGTCACAGGGGCATTTGTTTTACTAGTATCCCCTCCAGCAGATGTCACAGGGGCAGTCAATTTGCTAGTGTGCCCTGCAGTGGAAGTCAAGGGGGCAGTTGTGTTCCTGGTGGGACTTTCGGTGGAAGTTACAAGGGAGTTTGTTTTACTAGTGTGCCCTGCAGTGGTAGTCACAGATGCAGTCATCTTAATAGTGTTCCCCCCAGCGGACGTCACAGTGGCATTTGTTTTACCAGTGTCTCCTCCAGCAGATGTCACAAGGGCAGTCAATTTGCTAGTGTGCCCTGTAGTGGAAGTCATAGGGGCAGTCAATTTACTAGTGTACCCTCCAGTGGATGTCACAGGGGCATTTGTTTTACTAGTATCTCCTCCAGCAGATGTCACAGGGGCAGTCAATTTGCTAGTGTGCCCTGCAGTAGAAGTCAGGGGGGCAGGTGTTTTACTAGTGTGCCCTCCAGTGGTAGTCACAGTGGTAGTGGTGTTACTATTGGGACCTTCAGTAGAAGTCACAGGGGCAAACATTATCCTAATGAGCCCTGCAGTGGACGTCAAAGGGCCATTTGTTTTACTAGTGTGCCCTGCAGTGGAAGTCACAGGGGCAGTTGTATTACTAGTGTGCCCTCTAGCAGATGTCACAGGGGCAGTGACTTTATTAGTGTGCCCTCCAGTGGACGTCACTGGGGCAGTCAATTTACTAATGTGCCCTGCAGTGAGAGTCATAGGGGCAGTTGTGTACCTGGTGGGACTTTCAGTGGAAGTCACAAGAGAGGTTGTTTTACTAGTGTGCCCTGCAGTGGTAGTCACAGAGGCAGTCACCTTAATAGTATGCCCCGCAGAGGACATCACAGTGGCATTTGTTTTACCAGTATCTCCTCCAGCAGATGTCACAGGGGCAGTCAATTTGCTAGTGTGCCCTGTAGTGGAAGTCAGAGGGGCAGTCAATTTATTAGTGTGCCCTCCAGTGGATGTCACAGGGGCATTTGTTTTACTAGTATCCCCTCCAGCAGATGTCACAGGAGCAGTGAATTTACTAGTATGCCCTCCAGCGGACGTCACAGGGGCATTTGTTTTACTAGTATCCCCTCCAGCAGATGTCACAGGGGCAGTCAATTTGCTAGTGTGCCCTGCAGTGGAAGTCAAGGGGGCAGTTGTGTTCCTGGTGGGACTTTCGGTGGAAGTTACAAGGGAGGTTGTTTTACTAGTGTGCCCTGCAGTGGTAGTCACAGATGCAGTCATCTTAATAGTGTGCCCCCCAGCGGACGTCACAGTGGCATTTGTTTTACCAGTGTCTCCTCCAGCAGATGTCACAAGGGCAGTCAATTTGCTAGTGTGCCCTGTAGTGGAAGTCAGAGGGGCAGTCAATTTACTAGTATACCCTCCAGTGGATGTCACAGGGGCATTTGTTTTACTAGTATCTCCTCCAGCAGATGTCACAGAAGCAGTGAATTTACTAGTATGCCCTCCAGCGGACGTCACAGGGGCATTTGTTTTACTAGTATCCCCTCCAGCAGATGTCACAGGGGCAGTCAATTTGCTAGTGTGCCCTGCAGTGGAAGTCAAGGGGGCAGTTGTGTTCCTGGTGGGACTTTCGGTGGAAGTTACAAGGGAGTTTGTTTTACTAGTGTGCCCTGCAGTGGTAGTCACAGATGCAGTCATCTTAATAGTGTTCCCCCCAGCGGACGTCACAGTGGCATTTATTTTACCAGTGTCTCCTCCAGCAGATGTCACAAGGGCAGTCAATTTGCTAGTGTGCCCTGTAGTGGAAGTCAGAGGGGCAGTCAATTTACTAGTGTACCCTCCAGTGGATGTCACAGGGGCATTTGTTTTACTAGTATCTCCTCCAGCAGATGTCACAGGGGCAGTCATTTTGCTAGTGTGCCCTGCAGTGGAAGTCAGGGGGGCAGGTGTTTTACTAGTGTGCCCTCCAGTGGTAGTCACAGTGGTAGTGGTGTTACTATTGGGACCTTCAGTAGAAGTCACAGGGTCAAACATTATCCTAATGAGCCCTGCAGTGGACGTCAAAGGGCCATTTGTTTTACTAGTGTGCCCTGCAGTGGAAGTCACAGGGGCAGTTGTATTACTAGTGTGCCCTCTAGCAGATGTCACAGGGGCAGTGACTTTATTAGTGTGCCCTCCAGTGGACGTCACTGGGGCAGTCAATTTACTAATGTGCCCTGCAGTGGGAGTCATAGGGGCAGTTGTGTACCTGGTGGGACTTTCAGTGGAAGTCACAAGAGAGGTTGTTTTACTAGTGTGCCCTGCAGTGGTAGTCACAGAGGCAGTCATCTTAATAGTGTGCCCCCCAGCGGACGTCACAGTGGCATTTGTTTTACCAGTGTCTCCTCCAGCAGATGTCACAAGGGCAGTCAATTTGCTAGTGTGCCCTGTAGTGGAAGTCATAGGGGCAGTCAATTTACTAGTGTACCCTCCAGTGGATGTCACAGGGGCATTTGTTTTGCTAGTATCCCCTCCAGCAGATGTCACAGGGGCAGTCAATTTGCTAGTGTGCCCTGCAGTGGAAGTCAAGGGGGCAGTTGTGTTCCTGGTGGGACTTTCGGTGGAAGTTACAAGGGAGTTTGTTTTACTAGTGTGCCCTGCAGTGGTAGTCACAGATGCAGTCATCTTAATAGTGTTCCCCCCAGCGGACGTCACAGTGGCATTTATTTTACCAGTGTCTCCTCCAGCAGATGTCACAAGGGCAGTCAATTTGCTAGTGTGCCCTGTAGTGGAAGTCAGAGGGGCAGTCAATTTACTAGTGTACCCTCCAGTGGATGTCACAGGGGCATTTGTTTTACTAGTATCTCCTCCAGCAGATGTCACAGGGGCAGTCATTTTGCTAGTGTGCCCTGCAGTGGAAGTCAGGGGGGCAGGTGTTTTACTAGTGTGCCCTCCAGTGGTAGTCACAGTGGTAGTGGTGTTACTATTGGGACCTTCAGTAGAAGTCACAGGGTCAAACATAAGCCTAATGAGCCCTGCAGTGGACGTCAAAGGGCCATTTGTTTTACTAGTGTGCCCTGCAGTGGAAGTCACAGGGGCAGTTGTATTACTAGTGTGCCCTCTAGCAGATGTCACAGGGGCAGTGACTTTATTAGTGTGCCCTCCAGTGGACGTCACTGGGGCAGTCAATTTACTAATGTGCCCTGCAGTGGGAGTCATAGGGGCAGTTGTGTACCTGGTGGGACTTTCAGTGGAAGTCACAAGAGAGGTTGTTTTACTAGTGTGCCCTGCAGTGGTAGTCACAGAGGCAGTCATCTTAATAGTGTGCCCCCCAGCGGACGTCACAGTGGCATTTGTTTTACCAGTGTCTCCTCCAGCAGATGTCACAAGGGCAGTCAATTTGCTAGTGTGCCCTGTAGTGGAAGTCATAGGGGCAGTCAATTTACTAGTGTACCCTCCAGTGGATGTCACAGGGGCATTTGTTTTACTAGTATCTCCTCCAGCAGATGTCACAGGGGCAGTCAATTTGCTAGTGTGCCCTGCAGTAGAAGTCAGGGGGGCAGGTGTTTTACTAGTGTGCCCTCCAGTGGTAGTCACAGTGGTAGTGGTGTTACTATTGGGACCTTCAGTAGAAGTCACAGGGGCAAACATTATCCTAATGAGCCCTGCAGTGGACGTCAAAGGGCCATTTGTTTTACTAGTGTGCCCTGCAGTGGAAGTCACAGGGGCAGTTGTATTACTAGTGTGCCCTCTAGCAGATGTCACAGGGGCAGTGACTTTATTAGTGTGCCCTCCAGTGGACGTCACTGGGGCAGTCAATTTACTAATGTGCCCTGCAGTGAGAGTCATAGGGGCAGTTGTGTACCTGGTGGGACTTTCAGTGGAAGTCACAAGAGAGGTTGTTTTACTAGTGTGCCCTGCAGTGGTAGTCACAGAGGCAGTCACCTTAATAGTATGCCCCGCAGAGGACATCACAGTGGCATTTGTTTTACCAGTATCTCCTCCAGCAGATGTCACAGGGGCAGTCAATTTGCTAGTGTGCCCTGTAGTGGAAGTCAGAGGGGCAGTCAATTTATTAGTGTGCCCTCCAGTGGATGTCACAGGGGCATTTGTTTTACTAGTATCCCCTCCAGCAGATGTCACAGGAGCAGTGAATTTACTAGTATCCCCTCCAGCGGACGTCACAGGGGCATTTGTTTTACCAGTGTCCCCTCCAGCAGATGTCACAGGGGCAGTCAATTTACTAGTGTCCCCTTTAGTGGACGTCACTGGGGCAGTCAATTTACTAATGTGCCCTCCAGCGGACGTCACAGGTGCCTTTGTTTTACTAGTATCCCCTCCAGCAGATGTCATAGGGGCAGTCAATTTGCTAGTGTGCCCTGCAGTGGACGTCACTGGGGCAGTCAATTTGCTAATGTGCCCTGCAGTGGAAGTCATAGGGGCAGTTGTGTACCTGGTGGGACTTTCGGTGGAAGTCACAAGAGAGGTTGTTTTACTAGTGTGCCCTGCAGTGGTAGTCACAGAGGCAGTTGTCTTAATAGTGTGCCCCGTAGAGGACATCACAGGGGCATTTGTTTTACTAGTGTCCCCTCCAGCAGATGTCACAGGGGCAGTCAATTTACTAGTGTCCCCTTTAGTGGACGTCACTGGGGCAGTCAATTTACTAATGTGCCCTCCAGCGGACGTCACAGGTGCATTTGTTTTACTAGTATCCCCTCCAGCAGATGTCACAGGGGCAGTCAATTTGCTAGTGTGCCCTGCAGTGGACGTCACTGGGGCAGTCAATTTACTAATGTGCCCTGCAGTGGAAGTCATAGGGGCAGTTGTGTACCTGGTGGGACTTTCGGTGGAAGTCACAAGAGAGGTTGTTTTACTAGTGTGCCCCTCAGTGGTAGTCACAGAGGCAGTTGTCTTAATAGTGTGCCCCGTAGAGGACATCACAGGGGCATTTGTTTTACTAGTGTCCCCTCCAGCAGATGTCACAGGGGCAGTCAATTTGCTAGTGTGCCCTGCAGTGGAAGTCAGGGGGGCAGGTGTTTTACTAGTGTGCCCTCCAGTGGTAGTCACAGTGGTAGTGGTGTTACTATTGGGACCTTCAGTAGAAGTCACAGGGGCAAACATTATCCTAATGAGCCCTCCAGTGGACGTCAAAGGGCCATTTGTTTTACTAGTGTGCCCTGCAGTGGAAGTTACAGGGGCAGTTCGTTTACTAGTGTGCCCTGCAGTGGAAGTCACAGGGGCAGTTCTGTTACTAGTGTGCCCTGCAGTGGAAATCACAGGGGCAGTTGTGTTACTAGTGTGCCCTCTAGCAGATGTCACAGGGGCAGTGACTTTATTAGTGTGCCCTCCAGTGGACGTCACTGGGGCAGTCAATTTACTAATGTGCCCTGCAGTGGGAGTCATAGGGGCAGTTGTGTACCTGGTGGGACTTTCAGTGGAAGTCACAAGAGAGGTTGTTTTACTAGTGTGCCCTGCAGTGGTAGTCACAGAGGCAGTCATCTTAATAGTGTGCCCCCCAGCGGACGTCACAGTGGCATTTGTTTTACCAGTGTCTCCTCCAGCAGATGTCACAGGGGCAGTCAATTTGCTAGTGTGCCCTGTAGTGGAAGTCAGAGGGGCAGTCAATTTATTAGTGTGCCCTCCAGTGGATGTCACAGGGGCATTTGTTTTACTAGTATCCCCTCCAGCAGATGTCACAGGAGCAGTGAATTTACTAGTATGCCCTCCAGCGGACGTCACAGGGGCATTTGTTTTACTAGTATCCCCTCCAGCAGATGTCACAGGGGCAGTCAATTTGCTAGTGTGCCCTGCAGTGGAAGTCAAGGGGGCAGTTGTGTTCCTGGTGGGACTTTCGGTGGAAGTTACAAGGGAGGTTGTTTTACTAGTGTGCCCTGCAGTGGTAGTCACAGATGCAGTCATCTTAATAGTGTGCCCCCCAGCGGACGTCACAGTGGCATTTGTTTTACCAGTGTCTCCTCCAGCAGATGTCACAAGGGCAGTCAATTTGCTAGTGTGCCCTGTAGTGGAAGTCAGAGGGGCAGTCAATTTACTAGTATACCCTCCAGCGGACGTCACAGGGGCATTTGTTTTACTAGTATCTCCTCCAGCAGATGTCACAGAAGCAGTGAATTTACTAGTATGCCCTCCAGCGGACGTCACAGGGGCATTTGTTTTACTAGTATCCCCTCCAGTAGATGTCACAGGGGCAGTCAATTTGCTAGTGTGCCCTGCAGTGGAAGTCAAGGGGGCAGTTGTGTTCCTGGTGGGACTTTCGGTGGAAGTTACAAGGGAGTTTGTTTTACTAGTGTGCCCTGCAGTGGTAGTCACAGATGCAGTCATCTTAATAGTGTTCCCCCCAGCGGACGTCACAGTGGCATTTATTTTACCAGTGTCTCCTCCAGCAGATGTCACAAGGGCAGTCAATTTGCTAGTGTGCCCTGTAGTGGAAGTCAGAGGGGCAGTCAATTTACTAGTGTACCCTCCAGTGGATGTCACAGGGGCATTTGTTTTACTAGTATCTCCTCCAGCAGATGTCACAGGGGCAGTCATTTTGCTAGTGTGCCCTGCAGTGGAAGTCAGGGGGGCAGGTGTTTTACTAGTGTGCCCTCCAGTGGTAGTCACAGTGGTAGTGGTGTTACTATTGGGACCTTCAGTAGAAGTCACAGGGTCAAACATTATCCTAATGAGCCCTGCAGTGGACGTCAAAGGGCCATTTGTTTTACTAGTGTGCCCTGCAGTGGAAGTCACAGGGGCAGTTGTATTACTAGTGTGCCCTCTAGCAGATGTCACAGGGGCAGTGACTTTATTAGTGTGCCCTCCAGTGGACGTCACTGGGGCAGTCAATTTACTAATGTGCCCTGCAGTGGGAGTCATAGGGGCAGTTGTGTACCTGGTGGGACTTTCAGTGGAAGTCACAAGAGAGGTTGTTTTACTAGTGTGCCCTGCAGTGGTAGTCACAGAGGCAGTCATCTTAATAGTGTGCCCCCCAGCGGACGTCACAGTGGCATTTGTTTTACCAGTGTCTCCTCCAGCAGATGTCACAAGGGCAGTCAATTTGCTAGTGTGCCCTGTAGTGGAAGTCATAGGGGCAGTCAATTTACTAGTGTACCCTCCAGTGGATGTCACAGGGGCATTTGTTTTACTAGTATCTCCTCCAGCAGATGTCACAGGGGCAGTCAATTTGCTAGTGTGCCCTGCAGTAGAAGTCAGGGGGGCAGGTGTTTTACTAGTGTGCCCTCCAGTGGTAGTCACAGTGGTAGTGGTGTTACTATTGGGACCTTCAGTAGAAGTCACAGGGGCAAACATTATCCTAATGAGCCCTGCAGTGGACGTCAAAGGGCCATTTGTTTTACTAGTGTGCCCTGCAGTGGAAGTCACAGGGGCAGTTGTATTACTAGTGTGCCCTCTAGCAGATGTCACAGGGGCAGTGACTTTATTAGTGTGCCCTCCAGTGGACGTCACTGGGGCAGTCAATTTACTAATGTGCCCTGCAGTGAGAGTCATAGGGGCAGTTGTGTACCTGGTGGGACTTTCAGTGGAAGTCACAAGAGAGGTTGTTTTACTAGTGTGCCCTGCAGTGGTAGTCACAGAGGCAGTCACCTTAATAGTATGCCCCGCAGAGGACATCACAGTGGCATTTGTTTTACCAGTATCTCCTCCAGCAGATGTCACAGGGGCAGTCAATTTGCTAGTGTGCCCTGTAGTGGAAGTCAGAGGGGCAGTCAATTTATTAGTGTGCCCTCCAGTGGATGTCACAGGGGCATTTGTTTTACTAGTATCCCCTCCAGCAGATGTCACAGGAGCAGTGAATTTACTAGTATCCCCTCCAGCGGACGTCACAGGGGCATTTGTTTTACCAGTGTCCCCTCCAGCAGATGTCACAGGGGCAGTCAATTTACTAGTGTCCCCTTTAGTGGACGTCACTGGGGCAGTCAATTTACTAATGTGCCCTCCAGCGGACGTCACAGGTGCCTTTGTTTTACTAGTATCCCCTCCAGCAGATGTCATAGGGGCAGTCAATTTGCTAGTGTGCCCTGCAGTGGACGTCACTGGGGCAGTCAATTTGCTAATGTGCCCTGCAGTGGAAGTCATAGGGGCAGTTGTGTACCTGGTGGGACTTTCGGTGGAAGTCACAAGAGAGGTTGTTTTACTAGTGTGCCCTGCAGTGGTAGTCACAGAGGCAGTTGTCTTAATAGTGTGCCCCGTAGAGGACATCACAGGGGCATTTGTTTTACTAGTGTCCCCTCCAGCAGATGTCACAGGGGCAGTCAATTTACTAGTGTCCCCTTTAGTGGACGTCACTGGGGCAGTCAATTTACTAATGTGCCCTCCAGCGGACGTCACAGGTGCATTTGTTTTACTAGTATCCCCTCCAGCAGATGTCACAGGGGCAGTCAATTTGCTAGTGTGCCCTGCAGTGGACGTCACTGGGGCAGTCAATTTACTAATGTGCCCTGCAGTGGAAGTCATAGGGGCAGTTGTGTACCTGGTGGGACTTTCGGTGGAAGTCACAAGAGAGGTTGTTTTACTAGTGTGCCCCTCAGTGGTAGTCACAGAGGCAGTTGTCTTAATAGTGTGCCCCGTAGAGGACATCACAGGGGCATTTGTTTTACTAGTGTCCCCTCCAGCAGATGTCACAGGGGCAGTCAATTTGCTAGTGTGCCCTGCAGTGGAAGTCAGGGGGGCAGGTGTTTTACTAGTGTGCCCTCCAGTGGTAGTCACAGTGGTAGTGGTGTTACTATTGGGACCTTCAGTAGAAGTCACAGGGGCAAACATTATCCTAATGAGCCCTCCAGTGGACGTCAAAGGGCCATTTGTTTTACTAGTGTGCCCTGCAGTGGAAGTTACAGGGGCAGTTCGTTTACTAGTGTGCCCTGCAGTGGAAGTCACAGGGGCAGTTCTGTTACTAGTGTGCCCTGCAGTGGAAATCACAGGGGCAGTTGTGTTACTAGTGTGCCCTCTAGCAGATGTCAAAGGAGCAGTCAATTTAATAATGTGCCCTGCAGTGGAAGTCATAGGGGCAGTTGCGTACCTAGTGGAACCTTCAGTGAAAGTCAGAGGAGCAGTCTTGTCACTATTGTGCCCTCTAGTAGATGTCAGAGGGGCAGTCATGTTACCAATATGTCCTCCAGTGGAAGTCACAGAGGCAGTCAAGTTACTAGTGGGCGCTACAGTAGAGGTCACAGGGAAAAGCATTTTCCTAATGAGCCCCTGAGCGGAAGTCACAGGGGTACTTGTGTTTTTAGTGGGACCTCGAGTGAAGGTCAGAGGGGTAGTCGTGCCACTAGTGTGCTCCCCAGAGGATGCCACAGGAGCAGTAGTTTTACTAAGGAGCCCTTGAGTGGAGTTCACATGGGCAGTCATGTTATTAGTTCCACATCCAGTGGAAGCTTTGTTACCTGTAGCTGTAATCACAGGGGCAGGTTTAGTGGTGAGTCTAGCCTGTCCTACACATTTCCCGACATTCCCTACATGGTCTATAAAAGATAGGTGCACACTGAGTGAACAGCAGGAACTGTTGTATGTTGCCACGGTAACGTTCTCGCCTCCTGCTCCAGCTATTGTGCTGGTGCTTAGGGAACCGTTCCCTTGGATGATGGTGACAGTTTCAATGCCTGTTCCATTGATCCCATTGGTGATATTAGCAATAAATACCCACTGAGAGTACAAACACAGTGAAGAAGAGGATGGGCACACGCCTGATGTACTGACTTCCTGGCACACAGGACGGGACATGTCTGCCACCTGGATCCAACAGAAGTAAATTAGAGGAAGAATTAAAGAAAGGCAAAAAGTGTTTTGATTTAAAATTTTATTCACAAAATTGTCTGCTGATTAATGTTTTTACTTACAGAATAGTTGATGTCAGTAGCAGCTTCATTCTCCACCTCAGTGGTAAATTTCAAATCTGTTCCAGATGCAGCAGTTATGGGTACAGTTAAAGTCACAACGTTGTTGGTTTTTCCTCCCCTGGCTGCCTCTACAGTGGCAGTATTGGGTGAAGTAGCAGCAAAGCTGCGGTCATTGCTGGCTTGCACTGTAAATATTTTCGATTCAGTCTTTTTACTGGCTTCAATGCTGGTTGTGTCCTCTATGAAAGGGGTGAAGATGGTGGAATCAGGTTCTATGTTGGTCTTGTTGATTTTGGCAGAAAAAGTAAAGTTTTTAGGCCTTCCAGTCACCAACAGAGCCTGATAAACTGTCACCTGAAGGAAGGAAAAAACAGAAAACATCTGTCAACTTACCTATTATTATTAATTTGTAGAGAAAAAAAGGCCTTACTGCAAGTTGTTTATAGTTATAGACAGTTGCATGTTTATTTGCACCACCAATAAAATAATAATAATAGTATAATAATAATAATAATATACAGCAATCTCTCCGTTGACCTCATCTGCCTTTGGTGCGATGTCATGGGGAGTGAGGGATTTCCCAAATGCGTTTAGCAAATGGAAGGTGACGATGAAAATTGTCAGAGACATCTTCACCAGGAACCTCATCATCTGTGCAGTAGTCCTAATGGAGAAGAATAAGGATCGCCTGAAGAAAAAAAAAAGAACAGAAAATCTGACAAGATGATGTCTTTTAATCTTTCTCTGCTGGGTCCAATCCATTCTCTGTTACATGCCATTTTTATTTGTAAACTCCTATTAGATGTTAAAGAATTGTGCAATTTATTTCCCAACCTGTCAAAGTTTTAAACTGAACACCAATCCTTGGTAACCCAGCCTCTGGGCACAGACACCTAATCTTGGGATGTCAAATGTCATCTTAGTTGGTGAAAAGGGCCTGATTTTGTGCACAAGGTTAAATTATACTGACTAGAGATAGTTGAGCTGACCAGTCCAGCTGTCATGTACTGGATTTTGTGTGAATGAGAGGGTTGTTTCAGGTATGGGTGAGTGGATTGATCCTAATATTGATAATATTGATACCAACGGATACCCTGACAAAAATATTGATACTTTGGTTGATTTTTTTCTGCTTCAAACGACTGCTGTTGTTTTTCTCAAAGACACAACCTAATTATCTTGTCTGTCTGCATCTCTAAGTGCATGTGTGTAAGCGCCGTGCTTGTGCGCTTACACACATGCCAGAGAGAAGCAGACACATCAGTCCCTCGCTTTGAGATCTCACTTGACTCAGGGACTCGGGCTAGGAAAAGAAATTAGGCAGAGGACACAGACGAAGAAGAAGGATGGAAGCAAAAAAGTGTAGCAACATGTGGTTATGTTTTCAAGCCAAAAATAAAACAATGGCAACCTATACAATCTGCAAAAAGGGTGTTAAATACAGTGGTAACACCACAAATTTATACCACCACTTATATTTATATAATTAATTATATATTTGTATTTACTGTTAAACTATGTCTGGGCTTTATTAAATGAATACAATTCAATTTCAAACAAAAATGAACTGAAAGTCATGAAAATGTACTTATATCTGATCATGCATTAATTGCCAAAAAGTATCGGTATTGGTACTGATATCAACGATTCTGGTCCAGTATTTACTTGGTATCGGATTGACTCCAAAGTTTGCAGTTTTGCCCACCCCTAGATTCAAGGACTTCTCGGACTTCAGTGCCAGTCACAACTTGTGTGTATGTGTGTAGTAAAGTAACTATTAAAACCAGCATAAAATTATCTACATCTAATGAGATTTTCCCAAATTTACCTCCATCAAAAAAAATGATTGTTACCAAAGCATTAGCGTAAAATCCTCGCCAAAAGCCTAGTTGGAATTTGGGAAACAATACAGACATTCCACAAAATAGGCAATACATTTTCTAATTGACTAATAACACATTTGAAATAGATCTTCCTAACAATGACAAACTCAAATTCATCCCATTTGAATAATTAGTGTCTAATGATGAAATTGTTAGTGTTTGTAAGCACATTTCTAAAATATCAGCAACTCAAGGCGATACTTGAAAAACATATATCAGCCACCTCCAGCAACAAGGCGATTCATTATGTTATCACACTAAAGTGCTAAGATATTATCAGAAAGCTATATTTTACTAACCCAAACACATGACACAGTGTGCCTCCCTTTCTCTAAATAGGAGACAGACTTAGATGTCACCACCGATTAGACATTTTGTAGACACACATACATAGATATATATTATATTTATATTATATTTAAATTTATACCAAATGACAAAAAATACCAAACGTACAGCTAATACAATAGACAAAGGACAAAGGATGTTCTAAATGCATCTCACTCACTGAAGTATTTGCCCACACTGATAGTTGAGTTATGGCAAGTGAACTATTTTCTTCTAGAGTCGAAACATATTACCACCTCTCCAGGTGGTTTCTTCAGTCTGAGGGAAGTTGACTGAAGAAATCAGATTTATCCTCCAGTGAGGTTTCTCTGCACACCTGTAAAGAATAGGCTTGTTGGGTGGACAAAAGACTGGGGGGTGGTGAGTAGGTGTGATATTTTTAGCTTCTGAGAAGTAGCCTTAAGCTTTCTGGGAACAGGATGAATGTGATACAGGTTATGTCTGCCTCTGCCTCCGCTGTGGGGGGTAAGACATAAACATAGGAGGAGCAACATAGTGTTCAATGAAGTGAAGAGTGCGCCAAGCTGTAGACTAGAGAAACCCAGCAGCCATCACATAACAGGGAACAACACATAATCAGGTCCAGAAGCTATCTGGACAGGTGGTACAACATTTGAATTCAAAGAAAGTCCAGTTGTCATGACTCAAATTTCAGTGTGGGAAAATATGAGTGAGACAGACGCATTTAGAACAACCCACCACACCCACCCCCTGATCCCGGGGCACTTGGTGTCATGTTAGCATAGATGCACATATCGCTATTGTGATGGATTATGTTCTTCTGTAATGTCACTCATGTGGTTCTGGTACATGCTACATTTGAACCTGATGAACTACATGCTGTAGGTTGCTGCTATTACTGTAATTGTTGGTATTGTTAACATTACTATTATCTGTTGTTACTATTGGTTATTTTTGTCATGCTATGGTGGCTATGTTTGGGAGTATGTATTTATGTGTTCTCTCTGTGTGTAAATATTTTTTTTCTTTTGGTTGTTTATCATATTTTGTAGTATGTCTCTCTCTATTCCCCCTTCCTCATTCAGCCCGTCTAATCACAAGGGTGCCCTCACTGGTGATCAACCTGGACCACATTAAAAATAAATAAAAGGTTACAGATCAAGAGACTAGACTATATGCATTATGAAAGTTTGGCAGTAAAAATGCATCTTATGAGGACAAATTTAATGGTAAAATTTCATTTCTCAGAATCCAAGGAGCAAGTTACAACTGAAGTAGAATATTCAATGTTGTATACCTTATATTGTTTAATCTTCTTCATTTTGGTTTATTCTATTGTTCTTTTATTTTAGTGTTAGATTTAGTATGTAATAAAGTTGCTATGGTCTGCTAAAGTGGTTAATTGTGGTGGACTTAATTAGAGCTAGAACCAAAGAATGGAGCTTAAGATCAGAGTGGTGGCACTAAACCAAACATTGTGATTAAGGAAGACAATGGACACAGAATCTAAAACCCCAACATGATTATTATGAGAAATAACAAGATTATATAGAACAGGTTTGGAAAACAAAACTTTGAGTCTAGACAAAATAAAATTTAAAATACCTATGACGAAAATATGTGACGCAAATTTCCAATGAGAGAGAGAGAGAGAGAGTTAATTTCATTTTTTTTTTGTTCTGTCTAGCAGTTTACTTGTCAGGATTACGTAGGGGTTGGCCCCACATGCACCACACGAACAGGTTGGTGGTTTAATTGATGACAGTTTTTATGGAACGAGCGTCGTCAAGGCAAGCTGAGTCATACACAGATGATCTCAGGTGTACAGTACAAAGGGAGCAGGCAGACTCAAATCTGGGGACAGGCAAGGTTTCGTCAACGAGTGAACATGGCAGAGGTACAGGTAAGGAACAGACTTATATCTTGTCTCTTGGTCAGACAGTCAGGTACATTAACAGTATTTCCACAGCGAAGGTAAGGAAGGCAAGGAGCAGGCAGGAATCAGGAGTCAAGGTTCAGATGAGATCACTGGCAGGGTAAGCTATACTCTACTGCTGGAAAGTGGTGAGTACATGCGACAATCTGGCAAGTGACTGGTGTGTGATCTGGAGCTTAAGTACTGGATTGATTGATTACTAGCTAACTGTCAGGTGTGTCTGATGTGGACCTGTGATTGCATGGAAAACAGCTGTGACATGAGTAAAAAAAGGGAAGTCCTTTAAAATAAAACCGGAACATGACCAGAAACATGACATCAACAAGCAGAATTTATTAGGCATTTATTAGGCTGAATGCTGTATTTTGATGGACAGCTTTGTGTGATGTTGTTGTGTTGGTGAACAGGTTGAGTTATTGTTTTGGTGTGTGTGTGCTAGAGGTGTGGGTGGGTGGGGGTCTGCAACCAGCTGCTGAAACCAAGCAAATCAGTTAAGCAAACAATTGGTAGGGATGTACCTTAGGCTGACACATTCATAAATAAACAACTATTGTACTGTGGTTTACCTTTGAGATTATTACTAATACCAATAATAGTGTTAAGGTGTGTGCACATACAAATATATACATATATAACTAAACATATGCATTGTTATACATAATGTCATATTACTTAATAATAGCTTTGACATACATCATCACAATTTTTAAGTGGATGAATGTGGAGAGATGTACTTGGTAGGCAGGTTCCAGACTAGTTCTGCAAGCCATCCCACCACCCCCCACAGAGATAGATGAGACTCAGGGACCGCAGTACTACTGCCAATGCACCACACCCAGCAAAGCCAGAAGCATCGTCACCCCTATGTCACACTTACCCATTCTCTCGCTCAAGTATTCTCATGCTCGCCCCGTGTAGTGCTCCACTCAAACCTACACATATACTCTGTGGTTGTGCATTGAGGGCCAGCCTCAGGGCCCAATGAAGACTGCAGCCCGTTTAGCCCGCTAGACCCCCCCAAGTAACAGTAAGTTAGGTTTATTAAATATCAGATCTCTCTCATCTAAATCCTTGTTAATACATGACTTGATAAGTGACTGCTGCAGTAGGATGAATATGTTAGTTTAAAGGTCCATGCACACGCTTTTTTCATGCTCCACATTGCTAAAGAATTGGACCTTGATGTCTCAGTAGGGTGTCTGTAACTTTCATGCCAAAAAGCGCTGTAGATCACCCACATGGCCCGTCTGAAAATGTGTGTTTTAAGCTCTCGTCCACAACACTCTATTTTCGGAGTGTGTCGGAAGCTAAACTGATCGCCACACCCCTTTGAGGAAGCGCATAGCCATGATCCGCCGAGGGAATCAAACGTCATGGTCACTGAATCCAGTGTAACAGCAAAACTGGCTAACTCGTCCTCGTAGTGGAGTTCAACCATATGTTTGATTCAAAATCTGACTCTGAAGTCGAATGGGAGGCTGTTGAAGTGGTTACACTTCGACTGGCGCAAGGTACGTCTAACTGGCAGATTCACGTTTAATTTAATTTATTGATTTATATAATATGCAACTTGATTAGCTGCTAACGCTAATACTAATGGTTGCAAATTAGCAGCCTGAATTAATACAACAGAATATTCATAACACGACTTTAGCTTGTTTGGGATCATAGCTTGATAAACTAATATAAACTCATTTTTACATGTTTTTTTCTTTCTCGTTCTGCTGCTGTGTGAAAATAATTTTTCTATAATGGGATCTTCAGCTGCAGCTTATATTTTGCTGAATTTGTCTGTAATTAAGTGCCAATGTAGGAACAGTGAATGCTATTGCTTTCACGATATTGCATTTGTTTATTACTTTTATTAATAACTTATAATTTCAATAAATCTTACCTCAAGACACCTGAAACAGTTGCTAAACCTACTGTCATGTATGGTTGATGATCCAGGACTGGAGCCAGTATGATTGAATGTATGTATTTTTTACAGAACACATTTAATATACAGTATATAGGACAATTACACATGCATTGAATAAATCAGTATCTCAGAAATTCATAAAAAACTTTAGAACTCTTTACTATGTACAGATTAATCATAATGTACCTGGGAACTCTGGTTTACAAACATAGTTTTGTTTCTATATATATAATGACCTTATATTTTTTTAATTGCTTTTAGTAAGGTGTATGATATATCAAGTAGAAATAGAATAGAAATGTAGTTATTGTTTTTTTCAGTACTATGTCTGTGTGTATCTCAAGTTGTTGCAGGTATCTAGCCTAGAAGTCTTGACAGCTGGTGCTGGGGACTTCTAGGGCGAGAGTCCAAGTCATCCCACCTTCCCTGGTCTGGATCAGGGCAGTTTTTCCTGAGGGACAAGGCACCTATGTTGGACTTAGACCACCTGTGAAATACCTAAATTATTGTTTTTTTGGCAATGCCTCAATAAAAGCTGAAATATTATTATAACATTATATATATATATATATATATATATATATATATATATATATATATATATATATATATATATATATATATATATATATATATATATATATATATATATACACACACACACTCTATTCTCACCCTCCGCGGGTGGTCTCATCCACTTTCCAAGCTCGGGTCCTCTACCAGAGGCCAGGGAGCTTGAGGGTTCTGCGCAGTATCTTTGCTGTTCCTAGGACTGCACTTTTCTGGACTGAGATTTCGGATGTTTTTCCAGGGATCTGTCGTAGCCACTCCTCCAGTTTGGGGGTCACAGCCCCTAGTGCTCCGATCACCACAGGCACCACTGTGGCCTTCACCTTCCAAGCCTTCTCCAGTTCTTCTCTGAGCCCTTGGTATTTCTCTAGTTTCTCATGTTCCTTTTTCCTGATGTTGCCATCGCTTGGTATTGCCACATCCACCACTACGGCTTTCCTCTGCTCTTTATCCACCACCACAATGTCTGGTTGGTTCGCCATTACCATTCTGTCAGTCTGGATCTGGAAGTCCCACAGGATCTTGGCTCGCTCGTTCTCTACCACCTTGGGAGGTGTTTCCCACTTTGACCTTGGGGTTTCCAGTCCATACTCCGCGCAGATGTTCCTGTATACTATGCCAGCCACTTGGTTATGGCGTTCCATGTATGCTTTGCCTGCCAGCATCTTACACCCTGCAGTTATGTGCTGGACCGTCTCTGGGGCCTCTTTGCACAGTCTACACCTTGGGTCTTGTCTGGTGTGGTAGATCTGGGCCTCTATGGCTCTGGTGCTCAGGGCCTGCCCCTGTGCAGCCAGGATGAGTGCCTCTGTGCTGTCCTTCAGCCCAGCCCTTTCAAGCCATTGGTAGGATTTGTTGAGATCAGCCACTTCAGTTATGTTCCGGTGGTACATCCCGTGCAAGGGCTTGTCCTCCCATGATGGTCCCTCTTCCAGCATCTCATCCTCTGTTCTCCACTGCCTGAGACATTCACTCAGCACGTCATCTGTCGGGGCCTTATCCTTGATGTACTTATGGATCTTGGATGTTTCATCCTGGATAGTGGCTCTAACGCTCACTAGTCCTCGGCCTCCTTCCTTGCAGCTAGCGTACAGTCTCAGGGTGCTGGATTTGGGGTGGAACCCTCCGTGCATGGTGAGGAGCTTTCGTGTCTTAACATCTGTGGTCTGTATCTCTTCCTTTGGCCACCTTATTATTCCCGCAGGGTATCTGATCACTGGCAGAGCGTAGCTGTTTATTGCCCGGGATTTGTTCTTGCCATTGAGCTGGCTTCTTAGGACTTGCCTTACTCGTTGGAGGTATTTGGCTGTTGCCGCATTCCTTGTTGCCTGTTCAAGGTTGCCATTTGCCTGTGGTATTCCAAGGTACTTGTAATTGTCCTCAATGTCTGCTATTGTTCCTTCTGGGAGTGAGACCCCTTCTGTGTGGATTACCTTGCCTCTCTTTGTCACCATCCTCCCACATTTCTCGAGTCTGAATGACATCCCGATGTCCGAGCTGTAGATCCTGGTGGTGTGGATCAGCGAGTCGATGTCTCGCTCACTCTTGGCGTACAGCTTGATGTCATCCATGTAGAGGAGGTGACTTATGGTGGCCCCGTTCCGGAGTCGGTATCCGTAGCCAGTCTTGTTTATTATTTGGCTGAGGGGGTTCAGACCTATGCAGAACAGCAGTGGGGACAGTGCATCTCCTTGGTATATGCCACATTTGATGGATACTTGGGCAAGTGGCTTCCCATTGGCTTCAAGGGTGGTTCTCCACAACCTCATCGAGTTTGCAATGAAGGCCCTTAGAGTTCTGTTGATGTTGTACAGCTCCAAGCATTCAGTGATCCATGTGTGTGGCATTGAGTCATAGGCTTTCTTGTAGTCGATCCAGGCTGTGCACAGGTTGGTGTGTCGCATTCTGCAGTCTTGGGCGACTGTTCTGTCTACCAGGAGTTGGTGTTTGGCTCCTCTGGTATCCTTACCAATGCCCTTCTGTGCTTCGCTCATGTATTGACTCATGTGCCCACTTATCTTAGCTGCGATGATGCCTGACATGAGCTTCCATGTTGTGGAGAGACAGGTTATTGGCCGGTAGTTGGATGGGACCGTGCCCTTTGAGGGATCCTTCATTATCAGGATCGTTCGCCCTTCGGTTAGCCATTCAGGGTGAGTCCCATCCCTTAGCAGCTGGTTCATTTGTGCTGCCAGGCGCTCATGGATTGCAGTGAGCTTCTTTAGCCAGTAGGCGTGGATCATGTCAGGGCCAGGTGCTGTCCAGTTTTTCATACCTGAGACTCTATGTTGGATGTCTGCCACTGTGATAGTCACTGGATTCTGTTCAGGGAGGTTGCTGTGGTCTTCCCTCAGATCCACCAGCCACTGTGCATCACTGTTGTGTGATGCCTCCCTTTCCCATATACCCTTCCAGTACTGTTCAGTTTCCAGCCTTGGTGGGTCTGCTCTGTTGTTATTACCCTGCCATTGAGAGTACACTTTCGCAGGTTGTGTTGCGAACAGCCGGTTTATTCGTCTGGCTTCGTTATCTCTGGTGTATCTCTTTAGGCGGCTGGCCAAGGCTTGTAGCCTTTGCTTGGCAGTTTCGAGTGCTTCAGGTATGGTCATCTGGCTGTACCTCTTAGGCATTGGTCTTTTCATTGCACCTCTCTGGGCCTCTGTCATTTGGCTCACTTCCCTCCGAGCTGCCTTGATTTTTGCCTCCAACCTTCGTTTCCATGGTGGGTATTGTTTCTCATGGCTCCCATGGTTGCTCTTATAGCCAAGCATCTCTAGGATCACTGATGCTGAAGCGTATATCAGCTCATTGGTTTCTGTGATTGTTGTGGTAGGGATCGCTCTCAATGCTGCATTCACATCTTCCATGAGACTTTCTGATGGTACTTCACTTAGCCGTTGTAGTGGGGTTCGGGGTTGCCTGTTCAATCTCGCCATGATCTTATCTTTCAGGTCAGTCGCTGCCTCGCTCAGCGTATCTGTGCTTATTGGGGCTTCGTACCCAATTTCCGGTTGGGGAGATGGTGAAACCTCCCCTCTGACCTGGCGTCCTGGCTCCCCCTTGCCGTAGCATTTGTGTTGTATCTCGTCAATCTCAAGTCGTGATAGCAGTTGCCGTTTGTGGATGTTGGAACACTGAGCTACTAGTTGCTTCGCCGTCAGCCTTGAATGTGGGTTTCTCCGTTCCCATTCACCGCACATTCTTTGCATGTAACCCCTCTGACTAGGGTTACTTGAGTAGTAGCATTCCAACAGAGCCTTGTTCTCGCATCTCAGCCATTTCTTTCTTGTTCCAGTAGCCCACTTCTCGCCAAGGTGCTCTGGTTCCCCAGCACCTGGCGCAGACCTTGTTAGACCGGGCGACGTCTGAGCCGGTATCTCATGTGGTTCATTGTCTCTCATGATATGAGGTAGGCGGTAGCTTGAAGGGTCCCAAGGACCCACACTGGATGCCTATTCGCCCTAACGGGGATTCGAACCGGGACCATATATATATATATATATATATATGTAACCCACACGTTCTCTTCCTCTGTCCACTACTGCCCCTGACCAGTGCTCTGCGTTGTGTTAGATGGTGTGAATGGGGGAAGGAGAGGAGCAGGTGGTGATGGTGGGAGAAGGAAGGGAGCGGACACAAGGTTCTGGATGCGGTTCAGACTCGGCCGTCGTTTATTTAGCCTGTGTTGCAGCGCAGCGTAATATCAGCCAATATAAACAAACATAAATTTCCCATTAGACATTGGCACTCAGCATAACATATAAATAAAACCAAAACATAATAATCTCAACTTAAAGCTTGTACTCTCAGATTAAATTAGCACTTTCAGTGAAGAAGTTAGACCAAAAATAATATTTCAAATCAATAACTTAACAGAAAACGGCTACACATGCCACATCCTCCAAATGTTATAAAAGTACAAAAACACAGACAACTGTCACTCAATTTTAACCAAAACTATGATATTGCACATTAGTTATTAATACCCATAAACAAATAAGCCAGATGGGCGTTATTAGCATTGATATTCATGGATGCTTTGAGCAGCCATGCTCACTGCTTACCTGTGTTGCAGCGCAGCGTAATATGAGCCAATATGGCCACCAGCGCGCAAATGGAAACAAAACTACAGCGTCCTGGGAGGGACAGGCCGAGAAACAAAACTTAAAATCTGCAGTGACATGGTGCAACAGCGGCAACTTTTGGCCGTTCGGGAACACTGCCCTACATCCACTCCTCCTTTAATTGATGGCGCCCCAGCCATCAGACAAAACCAAGGAAAATAAACAAAAACTGCCCAAAATAAATACAGTACAAAAGAACATAAGAGGCACTTACTGTAATACAATAATAATATTGTTACAACAATAATAATTTTTTTTTTCCCTGTAACCCTGTTGTCCGTGCTACCATAGAAATGTGTGTGTTTCACTAAACATTCTCTGCTACCCTAATGTGTGACCTTTGACCTGCTGCCCTTTCTGCTCTGATTCTCTGCCACAATCTTCTCCCTCTTTGTATCTTCTGTTCATCACTCTCCCCCTGGATGACCTGAGACTCATAAGACAGTCTTTTTGGGGGGCGGCGAGTTCTGGATGGCAGTTGTCTGGTTGCTCTGGGCCCCGTCTCCACATCCATTTGCACCCGTTCTGCCCCTTCGTCCATGTCCTCCGTGTCGGTGAGCCTGATTGCGACATCCAGCGTCCCAGGTGAAGCACTCCCTCCACCTTCCTCTGCATCATCCACTTCCCAGTCCCCTCCTGAATCTCTCTCTGCATCAGCGTCCGTCTCCCTCACCCCGAGCTCTTCTTCACAGCCTCCTGCCTCACTGATCTGCTCCACTGGCAAGAACATGCATTGGGTCAAGAGGTTACGATGAAGCACACGTTCAGTATCTCCATCTTCCATGCGCACAACATACACGGGAACATTTGGCTGCTTTTTGACCACAATGTACGGCTGGGGTTCCCACCTGTCTCCCAACTTCTGACGACCCTCCACATGACACACCTTGACCAGGACCCTATCCCCTGGGTTGAAAACGTGGCCTTTCGCCTTTTGGTCATAACATTTTTTCTGTTGGCCTTTAGCATGCCGAGACATCCTGTTGGCTTGGTCATAAGCCCGTGACAAACAGTCGTGCAGTGTCTGGACATAGTCACTATAGTCACCCTGCTGAGTTCTGGTTTCAAGTCCAAATGCTAGGTCAACTGGGAGTCTGGGATGTCTGCCAAACATGAGGAAGTATGGTGTGTAACCAGTTGAATCGTGCTGTGTGCAGTTGTATGCATGCGTCATGGCATCTAAATACTCACTCCAGCGATGTTTTTGGTGAGGCTGTAAGGTTCCCAACATGTTCAACAGCGTTCTGTTGAACCTCTCAGTGTTCCCATTTCCCTGTGGGTGGTAGGGGGTTGTGTGGGTCTTCGTGATGCCAGTACATTTGCACAGCTCCTTAACAATAGCACTTTCAAAGTTTCGCCCTTGGTCAGCATGTAGCTTTGCCGGAAAACCGAAGCGGGTGAAGAAGTTCTTCCACAGCACCTTAGCCACCGTACAGGCTTTTTGATCTTTTGTGGGATAGGCCTGTGCAAAGCGGGAGAAGTGGTCAGTGACAATGAGCACATTTTCAATGCCACCTTTAGACTTTTCAATGGTGAGAAAGTCCACACACACCAGCTCCATCGGTACCTCACTGTGGATGCTGACCAGAGGGGCTCTAAGGCCTGCAGTGGGGGTCTTTCTGAGGCAGCATCTCCGACACTTCTCACACCACGTTTTTACTTCCTTAGCCATTCCCGGCCAGTAAAACCTCTCTCTTATCAGCTGCAAAGTCCTCTCAAATCCCAGGTGGCCTGAGTCATCATGAAGAGCAGTCATTACTGATGTGCGCAGCCCCTCTGGCAGGACTAGCTGCTGAATTTCACCTCTCTGACGGTCTCTGATGTTCCGGTATAGGATACCATCTCTCACCACTAACCTCCTCCACTCCTTTAAGAGAAGGCGCACCTGCCAGCCGCCTTCAACCTTCTCCTTGCGGTGTGGTTTGTGGTTGCGGCTTTTAAAATGCACGACCAGACCAACGACAGAGTCTCTTTTCTGTTCTGCTCGCACTTCCTGTTTAGTCATGGCAGGGAGCGACTCGGTCCCCACCTCCACATAGGGCTCGTCGGGCTCCTGAGACTGACTTTGACCCAGCTCTCCTCTGACAGCACCGTCCTGCCCATTTTCCATCTCTCCAGTCCCCACCCGCTGAGGGCAGGTTTGCAGCACCTGGCCGACGTCGTGGCAGGTCATACGAGACAGAGCATCTGCATTTGAGTTGTTTCGCCCTTTCCTGTAGTGGATGTCAAAGTTGAACGCTGACAGTTGTGACACCCACCGCTGACCTGTAGCGTCCAGCTTTGCGGAAGCCATCACATACTTAAGGGGGTTGTTATCAGTCTGAACAGAAAAACAATGACCATACAGGTAATCGTAAAATTTGTCAGTCACTGCCCACTTAAGTGCCAGAAATTCAAGCTTATGCGCAGGATAGCGCGTCTCCGCTGGACTCAAACCCCTGCTGGCATAAGCTATAACCCTCTCCGCTCCCTCCTGCACCTGTGCGAGGACCGCCCCGAGACCGTCACCCGAGGCATCAGTCTGGAGAACAAACGGTAAGTTGTAATTCGGGTAACCTAGCACAGGAGCAGTTGTCAGTTTCTCTTTAAGAGCCTGAAACGCTATTTCACACTCGTCAGTCCAAACAAAGGGGAACCCCGGGCCCCCGCATGTCCTACCCCCTCTCATCTTTCTCCTAGGGTCACCAGAGGTCAGACGATACAGGGGAGCAGCCAACGCTGAATAGCCCTGCACATACCGCCTGTAGTAACCCGCAAAACCCAGGAACTGCAACACTTCTCTGCGACTGGTGGGCCGTGGCCAGTCCTTAACCCTGCTAATCTTCTCTGGGTCTGTTCTGATTCCCTCAGCAGAGACCAAATGACCAAGGTACTGCACCTCCTTTCTCATGAGCTGGCATTTGGATGGCCTCAACTTCAACCCATGCTCCCTAAGACGATCGAACACCAGCTGCAGCCTCTCGATGTGTTCATCAAATGTTTTGGAAAAGATGATAAGGTCATCCAAATAGATCAGGAGATGAGTGAAGTTGAGGTCACCAAAGCAGCAGGTCATGAGCCGCTGGAAAGTGGATGGGGCGTTCTGTAGCCCAAAAGGCATCCTGTTGGCCTCGAACAGCCCCATGGGGGTGCTAAACGCAGTTTTATGCTTGTCGTGCTCTGCTACTTCCACCTGCCAGTACCCAGAAGTGAGGTCAAGGGTGGAGAAATACTTTGCTTGGCCCAGAGCCTCTAGCGCTTCCTCTATTCGAGGAAGCGGAAACGCGTCCCTCGTGCTGCAGGAGTTCAGCTTCCTGTAATCTATGCACAGCCTTAGCGACCCATCTTTCTTAGTTACAATCACCACTGGAGAAGCATAGGGGCTTTTGCTTGGTCTAATTACCCCTGATGCCTCCATCTCTTTCAACATTTTCCTCACATCCTGCCATTGTGAAGGGGGGATTTTGCGGTATGGGAGACGAAAAGGCCTAGAATCAACTAGGGGAATTTCGTGCTGCACTGTCTTAGTGTGGCCATAGTCTAAGGCGTGTCTAGAGAACACAACTGCATTCTTTTCCACCAGGCCCTTGAGAAGAGAGCGTTGCTGCTCACTTTCTACTACTGCCTCACTCAAATCCACACTGCACTCCGCCACCACCTGGTCAAAGCTCAAACACGGGCTGTTGCTACCCTCACCGCCACCTTCTTCCGGCTGCCTGTGAGTAAACTCAATCACACGGTCTATCTGGAAAACATCAGCAATATGTGTATGTGACTTAAGCACAACGGCATGCTGGGACATGTTCAACACTCTAACTGGAGCACGACCTTTTTTTACATCAGCAAGGACTTTTGCAACCACCAGGTTCTGGGGGAGTTGCAGCGAGGAGTGACCTTCTACCAATGCCGTGTAAGTCTTTCTCTGTGGGCCAGCCTTAATCTTGCACATCAAATCCATTTCTTGGCCCCCAGGAATGCAAATTGTGCGTCCAACATACACTGCAGGGCCCACTTTATCACTCAGGTCCCTTTGTGTTTCATCCCCCACTTCCTGTAAAGCTGCATACCACTCTGGGTTGCTGTCTTTTACCTGGTGAAGGAAGTGTTCATGCTCACCATTAGCTAAAAGGAGGTGGGTTCTGAAGGCCCGAATTACATTGGTTCCTATCAGCAGTGGTACGGTGGAGCGATAGTCAGAATCTGGAACAACAAACGCTGGCACATTCTGGAATTCCTTTCCCACCACTCTCAGTTTTATACTCAGGACACCATAATAACGCACAGCCTGCCCCCCCGCACCCTCAATTGGAATGTTAGAGGACTGCAGCTTTCGTTTGCAAAGTGTGGGGTGGCCTCGCCAGTAGCTGTGGGTGATACTGGTTATCTGCGAGCCGGAGTCGATGAGGGCCTTGCACTTCACTCTATTGACCTCTACTTCCCCTTCATTTCTGGGACCCACTAAGGGAGTCTTACACTCAGCGTCGCTCTTTGTTTGTTTGTGCTGTGGGGGGTCTAGCTGCTTGCCCATGGTTACCCCTGCTACCATGGGCTCTAGGCGTTTAAAGGATGAGCTGGGTGATCTGCGCCGCCCTCCGCTGGGGGAACTGGTTGACCCTGCGGCGGAATCCAATCTGAGGACGGTTTAGGAACCATCGCTCTGCAGACTCGAGCTATGTGTCCCTGCTTCCCACATCGGTGGCATGTAACTCTTGGACTCTGGTTGCTCTTCTCCGGTGGTGGCTGCCACAGGGGTGGAGGTGCTGGAGGTGGGGTGTTTAGCCTTGCCTCAAGGTGTGACAGCTTTGCCATCTGTTCCTCCTGGTTGGTGGCTAGCCTTTTGATGACTGCGGTAAGCTCTGCCAGGTCCGAAGCATGCTTAGCCTTTTCGGTTTTCCCGTGTGTGTTGGTGTCTGGTGTAACATGTACCTGTTCATATGTCTTCTTTGGTTTGGGCTGTGTGTGGAACTTTCTAGTCTCTCTTGCCAGGTTACGAAGCTCAGTCTGCAGCTCGCGAAAGCTTAAGAGCCTGGGCTTCATCGGTGAGATCCTCGCATACATTTCCTCATCATGGAGACCTCTCAAGAACTGCCTGGTTAGCTTGCTATCCCGATCAGGGAATGGCCGGCCTCCACGCTGACTTTCTTCCACCTCACGTAGTGTGGCTTCCAGGGCTATAGCATATGAACAGGCCGACTCTCCCGGTCGCTGTGAACACTCATAAAAGTCAGCGAGTGGATCCAGGGAGCCCCGTGTGTCACCATACTCTGCCTTCAACTCCTCAAAAGCTCTTTCTGGGGTCTGTTCATCGAGGGACAGATTCAGGACCAGTTTTCTGGCTTCACCACTCAGGTGCCTCACAACGGTGGAGAAGCGCATGTGCACGGGTAACTCTATTGCCTCCAGGAGATATTGCATGTCCCTTATCCAATCGTCTATGAGCAGCTTACTGTCGACATTGCCAGTGAACACCTGTATATTCTTAACCTGATGGGTCTGCCTAAGCCCTCCATGAGACATCGGTTGGGGGCTGGGGTTAGCCATGACTGAGGAAGTGTTCTTAAGGTGCACGTCAGGTGCGTACTGTTGCATGTGGGGTGCAGAGGAACGGGGGAGGGGCATGGGGTGTGCAGCACCAGGGTACGTGGTGGGCGGGGGGTGGAGTACAGGCGTGTGGTCATATGCCGGTGTCTGGGTAGGAGTGGGGGTTGGAAGAGCCACAGTTGCCAGATTTGGGGGAGCGTAGATGCTGCTGCTTGTGTTGGGGGCGGGCGGGAGTCCGGGGAACGCTCCACTACTCACAGGGTTTGAGGGGTAGGATACAGGTGCTGGTGGGGTGTAAATATTTGTAGGGGAGGGCCTAAAGCCTGAAGGGGACTGTAGGTGACTAATGTAGCTATGTGAGGTTGGGTTGAAGGGATATGCTGGATAAAGGGGGGCTGTTGGGTGGCTTGGGAGGGACTGCGGCTGGGTTGTCGGCTTTGACTCAAAGTGTTGTGGGAGACGTGAAGGAGGCTGGGGTGCACAACCTGTCATGGTGTGCCCTGCCGGCTGGGGCATTGATATTATCACTGAATGATCCAGTGGCCGGCTCTCCTGGGGCATCGATGGGGTGTGCTCCGAGTGGGGCAAGGGGGCCTGCAAGGGGGATCCAAAAGTCCAAGGGGTGGCTGGAGCGGTGTGCTGGTTACCATAGGATGAGAGCCTGGAAGGTGGTGGGGTGAGTTGTGGGCCATGGAGCTGCTGGTGTGCTTCGCCGTGTGGGGGAGAGTGATGGAACAGGGGATCCAGGGGCTTTGTGCTGCGGTTAGTCAGCCTGTGTCTCACCACCGGTTGTGTGTTCATCACCTCCTCACTTAAGGGGTACTGTTCTGCTCTCTCCGGGTCGTGTTTGTAGCCAGTTGGAGTGGGTAACTGTGTGCTGGATGCCATTGCAGAGCCTTCTTCCAACCCCAATAACAAACCCTCAAAACTGTTCATGAAATATGTTGGTATTTACAATAACTATATTGCACTTGCAGTAAATATAACCACTTATTAAACTACTAATTCTGCTTTTGTCTAAAACTGCAGCGTAGGACAGAAAATAAAAAAATAAAAAAAACACTTAAGCAATAACGTGACTAAATATTATGATAGGGCACTATTAATAATCCTCTATACACACACTGCACAAATCCAAATATAGCAGAATGAATACACCGAAATAAGAGCTGGTTCAAATCTCTCTCAAATAATCAAATTATTCTGTCACAGCATATACACTCAAATGGTAAACTCACAGTAATCGGTAGTTTCAAAGATACAGCTGAAGCTTTCTTCCCCATGCAGCAAAGTGCATTCAGAGTAGGCCAGCTGCACCAGGAACAGTTCACTTGCTCTCGAACCACAGACTCAGGTGTCCAACGTTGCTGCCGAAGCTCTCTGCGAACCACATCCGGGGTCACGGCACCAAAGATGTAACCCACACGTTCTCTTCCTCTGTCCACTACTGCCCCTGACCAGTGCTCTGCGTTGTGTTAGATGGTGTGAATGGGGGAAGGAGAGGAGCAGGTGGTGATGGTGGGAGAAGGAAGGGAGCGGACACAAGGTTCTGGATGCGGTTCAGACTCGGCCGTCGTTTATTTAGCCTGTGTTGCAGCGCAGCGTAATATCAGCCAATATAAACAAACATAAATTTCCCATTAGACATTGGCACTCAGCATAACATATAAATAAAACCAAAACATAATAATCTCAACTTAAAGCTTGTACTCTCAGATTAAATTAGCACTTTCAGTGAAGAAGTTAGACCAAAAATAATATTTCAAATCAATAACTTAACAGAAAACGGCTACACATGCCACATCCTCCAAATGTTATAAAAGTACAAAAACACAGACAACTGTCACTCAATTTTAACCAAAACTATGATATTGCACATTAGTTATTAATACCCATAAACAAATAAGCCAGATGGGCGTTATTAGCATTGATATTCATGGATGCTTTGAGCAGCCATGCTCACTGCTTACCTGTGTTGCAGCGCAGCGTAATATGAGCCAATATGGCCACCAGCGCGCAAATGGAAACAAAACTACAGCGTCCTGGGAGGGACAGGCCGAGAAACAAAACTTAAAATCTGCAGTGACATGGTGCAACAGCGGCAACTTTTGGCCGTTCGGGAACACTGCCCTACATATACATATACACATTTTGAACACACTTTGAACATTTGTCTTTTTCCCCTCATTAGGAATACATACAAAAATAGTTCAGTGAAACAGCAATAGTCAAAGCCAACTTTATTTTTAACCAATGCACCAGCACTATAATACTGGATAAGTTACCATCACAGTTGAACAATGAACGGGTAGGATTCATAGTTATGTTGAAAGCATAGTTTCTGGAGTGGAACAGGTACAGTCATGGGCAGTTGGCTGGGGAGATGTCAGGGTCTTTTTTGTCTTCACATGTTGGAAGACATCGGAAGCAGTGCAGCTGCTGTACAGATGGAGGATGCAGCTGTTTTCCTTGACACCACTCTAGAAGGTATAAAGAATAGAATAGCAGATTAATGAAATGACCAGTATTTCCTATGTATCTCACAACCTTTAGAGATCTAAACAATAAATAGAGGTAGTTAGGTCAGTTTTAATGGTGTTTGGAGCAAACACGTTTTTTTAACTTATTTTATAGTGCTGGTTTGGTAAATCTTAGCATAACATTAATGACCTCCTTTCTGTCAGGTTGCTCAAATTCTGCTCAGAGGTCCTCCATAGAACAACCTGAGTCCAGCAGGACTTTATTGAAGTCTCCATCACATTTTCCACATAATCTGCACCATAACATTAGAGTTACAAATTACCCATCAACAGACTAAAATATCAAAATAAGTTGACCAACTGCATACAGAGTAAATACATAGAAAATAATATAGATCAGATTATGAATACCACAACTACTGAAATGTAGTCAAAATGTAGTCTCTGTCAAATAAAACTGCCAAAAGTATCATACTGCTGTTAAATGTATACACCTTGGTTCCTGAGGTGAGCAACAACTCTTCTACAAGGTAGCCGCGTGTCCACAGCCTGCATTGGCATCAGTTTGAGAAGCAACCTCTTCGCGTGTCAGTAGCTGGCATGCGTCAGCCTGTATAAAAAACACGTCACGTTTACAGCTAAAGTAGCTGACTAGATAAGCAACAATATACATGTTAGACTTAGATAGAACTTGCAATAACCCAAATTAACGGGTCTACTCGGGCTACAACATACACATATTCTGTGACATATACACAACAGGCTCGGTAATAATTAGAAACACAGTTGACTCTCACAACTTACTAGCGCTAGCCGCTAATGCTAGCTGCTAACACTGCGCTACCATCGTGCTAGCAGCTACAATGTGAGCTGAGTGAATGACCTCAGTACCATCACACGATTCGAACCGGACGAATGCTGGAGAGGCTTGGACTCATCCAAATTGCGTGTCAGCACCTTGCAACACTATCTCTCTCTGTCGCTGTAGCTGTTAGATTCAACGGTTCTAGCAATTAGCATGCCTTACACAGGAGGGAAGCTAGATTATAAACAGAGAAACTTCTGGAGTACATGCATCCAATAAGAATCAAGCATGTACTTACGTTTGGGGAAGCAGCAAGTGGATACGTGTTGAGGAACAGGGCGCTTCTTCAACCTGAGTGACTTCTTCTTTTATCTTTTAAATGGCGGGTGGCAACCAACTGACAGGTGCATTAGCGCAACCTCCTATGGTAGACTGCGCAGTGAGTGACTTCTTCATCTTTTGTCTGTGACTGGAGTGACTGAAACGAAAGGTTCCAGGTACATTTAGGGGTCCAGGTTTGTCTGGGGGGGCGAAGCTGGTTCTGTGATTGGTCAAAGCGAATGCAGACGTATCCAGTCCGCCAAATTTGAAACGATGCGAAGCGAACCGGATTGGATTGGATAAACTCTCAAAAATGTGAAATACTGTAAATAGGGGGCGTAATTCTAACACACCAGGAGTGTCTTAATGTGACCCAGGGAGTCAAATAAACGTACCAGAATACCCAAAAAGTGAATTTTGCATGTGCAGGCACCTTTAAATGAGTCGACTCCAATGAGTGACATCAACTATCATGTTCCTAGAAGTACAGGTAGAGGTGTAGGAGTAGCAGCAATTTATAACTCAGATTTATAAATTACTTCTAAACCTAAACATTGTTATAACTCATTTGAGAGCCTCACTCTGAGCCTTTATCACCCAGACACTAAAACTCAGAAGCCAGTTGTGTTTTGTATTGTTTACCGTCCTTCTGCTCCATATTCAGAGTTCTTAAATTAATTCTCTAAATTCTTATCTGACTAATTCTTAGCACAGATAAAGTCATTGTAGTTGGAGACTTTAACTTTTATGTTATGTTATGTTATTGTTATGTTATGTTATTATGTTGACAGCAACTGTCTCAGCACTGCTTTTAACTCCTTAATAGACACTATTGGTTTTACTCAGCAGGTAAATGAACCCACTCATCGTTTTAACCATACCCTTGCTCTTGCCTGACATATGTAGTTGAGATTGATAACTTAATAGTTCTTCCCCAAAACCCTCTGTTATCTGACCATTTAAACTTACTAACTTATTAACTTTTGAATTTAGCATAATTGACCTTACAGAAGCTGGAAAGAAACCTTACTGTAGAAAATGTTTACCTGACGCTGTTGCCAGATTCAAGCAGATGATTCCATCATCTTTTGTCTCATTGTCTTGTAGCTACACAGAGGAGAACAGTCACCTTAATCCTTATGAACAGGTGGACTGTCTTGTAGATGGTGCTGCAGCTTCTCCACATACAATGTTAGACACAGTGGCTCCTTTTGAAGAAGAAGGCAGTGAATCAGAAGAGGTTAGCTTCATGGTATAACTCAAGATCCGCAGCCTAAAGCACAGGCAGACCAGACAACTAGACAGGCAGTGGCGTTCCAACAAAATAAATGTAAACTGCATTGCATAGAAGGACAGTCTAATAATATATAAAAAAGCACTTCGTGCTGCCAGAAAAACATATTTTTCTCCTTAATTGAGGAAAATATAAACAACCCCAGGTTTCTTTTCAGCACTGTAGCCAGGCTGACTAAGAGTCATAGCTGTGTTGATCCTACTTAACCCTTAAATCTCAGCAGCAATGACTTTTTGAACTACTTTACTAATAAAATTATCACCATTAGAGAAGACATCCAGCACCAACTTCCAAATGACAGAAAGCACTGTCTATATCCATCCACTTTAAATTGACCAAATCCTCTGTCTTACCTTGACAGCTTTTATTCCCCATAATTTACCCTCACTAATCAACTCTTCCAAGTCGTTCACTTGTCTTTTAGATCCAATCCCAACCAGATTACTCAAAAAGTTCTAACTTTAATCATCCTTACATTTAGGGTATGTACTGTACTACAGGCTTTTAAGGTGGCTGTGGTTAAACATGAGTGGGAATAACCTGTATGAAGACTTTAAGTTTTTTCATGTTAATGAGAAATTCTCCACATGCACAAGGATTAGCTATGGAGTACCACAGGGTTCTCTAAGAGGAATGTTTCTCGCTCCCTCATCGTTGCGAAACGCCATTGAGGACCAGTTTATTTTCCCATCTTTAGAGATAAATGTTTTGGTGCGCTCACGCAGAGTGCAGGCAGGCAAACGGTCAAGGGGTCAGTGTTAGGCGTCTCCCTAACACATTAGTCATTATTACATTATAAAATTTTTGTTTTTAGCTTAAGCTACGTGAGGGCGGTGAAAAGGATCCCCCGCATGTCTGCAAGTCTGTGGATCTTTTGGCTTATGTCACAGAAGAAAAAACGTATTCGGTTTCTTCCTATGCCTGCCTCTGTCATTACGCGTACCGATTAAGATGTGACACGTTTGTATTATGAATACATAATATTAATATGAATATAAATATGAGTGCATATAAATGCATTGTGTACCCCTTTCTTTGATTACTGTTTTATATTCAATAAATATTTAGCATTTAATCAAAAGTTCTGCCTATTTTGTCTTTTCCCCCCTCATGAAAATAATCAAATTATAATATCAAATAATCAACTGTCTCTCTTTGCATCATTGTTGCAGTGATTTTAACCCCCAACACCACCACCACCACCCCTAATAACAACAAGTCATATAACCCCCCTGATTGGACAGTTATACAAAGTCTAAAATATTCTGTGACATAAGCAAAAAATAACCTTTAACAGGATCTGATCCCCCTCCCACTGCAGCAAAATGACCCCCCTACCCATGGCCTTAACCATTGAGCCATCAAGCAACCACTGAAATGCTACGTTCATAAGATGTATATAATATGTCTTAAGACACTCTTTGTAAATGGTGGAAACGTTTGGATTACCTCGTTACCACTGGCGTTACGTTAAATTTAGCGGCTTTTATAAGATGTCTACAGTTGATAAGTTAGTGTCAGCAGCCTACAGCAGCCTTGTCTGTTGTTACTGAGTTGTCAGATGACATGTTTTAACTTGTCTTTTGTGTGGCGTTTTGGGGAACAAGTCACGGCTACTTTCAATGTTGACAAGAAAAGGAGGAGCTAGTAGCTGTTTATGTCTGGATTCAGACTTTGATAGTCACAGGTTGACAGACGATCTGGTTCTACTAAAAGTGATGTGTCCAAGTGTGGCTGGTGATTGTGTCCATAACTGATCCTAAGGTGGACACTGTTGGAAAAATACTGCATTTAATCATTGAAACATATTTTGCTGAAGCCTCGTTAGCTGTGCTATACAGTAGCTTGGAAGTTTCTTCCCTTCTGCTCTGCAAGAAATAGGGAGTACCGTGTGTAGCATCCTTATCTGATGTGCCCAATGCTTGCTTTGTGCAGAAAATATTTCCCACGTACTGTGTGACTATGCATCTTCCAGATTGGAATACATATTATGAGCTGAATCCTTGTCTTCTCTTTATTGAGAGGAAGTTGCGTTTGCTGTAAACTGCTCATTCCTTACAAGTAAAATCCTGAAGAAGGTCTCAACTGATTGTGTTTCCCTAACAGACACTGCTGGCTGGATGTTAAAGGTTGAATATGTAAATGGTATTATTCTGATCAACACTCATTGAAAATCTGTGAATTTTTCTTTTAACATCAAATTAAACAGCGGAGTCAGGGCTACAACACTTTATAAGTGTTGTTCATGTATACTGTATGTACATGTAAATGTACATCAAACACAGAAGATAATGTGATACAATAATTTGTTAGCACACAGTGCCACCCTTGTTAGCTGTTACTACAAAGTTAGCATGCAACACATTTAATTTAATTCAATTCAATTCAATTCACATTAATTCAATTCAATTTTATTTATATCGGCCAAATCACAACAAGGTTATCTCAAGGCACTTTACAAGGTAAGGTTTAAGACCTCACCCAGCTAAACCCAACAGATCCCAGATACAGCAAGCCTTTAATTACAATTTGACAGCAACAGTGGAGAGGAAAAACTCTCTTTCTCAAATGAGGAAGAAACCTCCAGCAGAACCAGGCTGGATGTGGGGCATCTGCCTTGACCAGTTGGGGTGAGGGGAGAGAGAGAGAGAGAAAAGCACAGCAACAACAACAAGCAACAATTATCCTTTTATTCATATATTCCATAGTATTAGCATAATAAAACGTTAAAATCTGGTTTTGTGTTTGTCCTTCTTCAGACAACAACAAATGCCACTGACACTTTGACAAGAACTCATGACATTAGAGACTGATTTGGTTTTATCAAAGAAATTGTGATTACTATTAATCATAAGTATTAACTCACTAAATTGACATCTGGTGTTTGTCTAGCGAGGTTTCAGCTTTAAAACCAACCTCGTGCCCCTATTTTGAGGAATATTAATGTTTCTGCATTAATGTTAAATTATTAAATTGAATTCGCTACAAGGTCATAAAACGCATTGGGCAACTTTCACTGGCAGACAGGGCTGTAAATCCGGGGTTGGTGTTTTTTTTTTTTTAATGCGTAAAATGACATCTCAAACTCAGGCCCTTCTTACTGTGAGGCGACAGTGCTACCCACTGCTCCACCGTGCACGCCACATGGCTGGTTATATAATATAACCATTATATAATTATAATAATTATAATTATATATTATATAACTCTAAAATACTTATACTTATATAAACTAAAATAACCATTATTTGGCGATCACTTTTTTTGCTGTTGTAGGTGCTATAGTGGTGAAAAAACATTAGACATCCACACTAGTCAACTCATAATCTCATCTGACTGCATTAAAATTGTTATTACTTTGTCCTGCATCACTTCTTTGAAACCATCTTTTGGCTGAGTAAATATTGACTAATTGTGCTATGATTATACAGAGGTTAAAAGCCAGCCCCTTTAACACATAAAAACCCATAGTGACACCTCATTTTCCAGCAGAAATAGGTAAAAGATACAATAAAAAATAAATGAAAAACACTATTATTACTATAACAAACCAACCAGATTGATATGCGTAATTATTAGATAGACGACTTCTGGTGTTGGATACTGGCAAGTTTTCTTGCGCCACCTTTAGCTGGGTCCCTTCTCTGACTTGACTCAGCAGTGTCGACTTTCCTGTGTTCATTCCATAAGCTTGTATTAGGGGAGCAGTGTGTGGAGGGACTGGAGGAGGAAGGTGAGCAGGTGGTGCTCCACATTTGGATGGAACTGATGATGATGATGGTCGTAGAAGAGATCTTTGCCTTAGAAGGGGCAGTGGGGGCACAGAGGGACCTAAGGGTAAAACCACCAGACTAGTTAGTCTGTCCTAAATTGTAAATGAACCCTTTCAAACAGTCATTAGGTTTGGTTAGATCGTGTTAAATTTTATTTAACTGCAGGGTCGTTCACAAAAAAGTCTGTAGTGATGCCATAGAAGTCATGTTCTATGCAAATCTCCATCTGATTTTACAGCTGCCTCACCTTGTCTCTGTAGTTCCTCCTTCACTGCTTCTACTAGTTTCTTCTGTTTGAAGTCAGAGATGGGCTTAGAGGTCTCGTTCTCTTTCAGATGAGCCTCAGAGGTGCTGTTTATACCAAAGCGGTTCTTCAGCTCCCGGTTAATTTGCTAGAAAACCAAAACAAGAACCATTTATATGCATATCTTTATGTCCAAAGACTAGGTGGAGTTCTACTCACATCAAAGCCTGGGTTTCGAGCTCCCAATTCTACATTGCCTGGGAACCTGTGAAAAAAACAAAAGAGCTTATCTGAAATCCTGAGTAAAGTAGAGGAAGGTGAAAGAGTTACAGTAGATGAGGTGATGAGCGATGAATAAGAATTCTAGACAAAATGTTATGTGGGAACAACAGCATTCATTTACAGTTGTGGACACAATCACCAGCAACACTAGAGACATTTAACTCACCGGACGTTGCTTGTTGTGCCACCCTGACACTGCCTTCTGCTGCCCTCTGTCTCCCTTTTAGGGGAGGTAGAGTAAACAGTGTTGTTCACCTGAGAGTCATTGATCTGTGGGCTTTTAATGTTGCCCGTGGCCTTCAGTAGCGTAGGATCTGAATATACAACAGAAAATACAATGAAGTTATCATTTGTCATTAAACACAAGCAGAATAACATCCTGTTTATTGTAACTCAATGTCCAATTTCCAGCAGTGTCCAATTAGTTCTGTAATGCATTAGTTAACAGCTTCAACCACTTTGTTTTTATCATGACTAGACAAAGAAACAAATCAGACTTTATTTTGGGTGGTATGTAAAACTGGCTCAGGAAAAGTTTTCATTAAGTGTAACCCCCCCATTCTTATGTAAGTAATGTGTGGCTGCCTTGTTAATGCTTACTAAGCATCTCAAGCACACAAAAGATAAACGATAGACAGTCATTCCTTACATTAATCTACTCTTCTCGTGTTGTCACGATCCTGGACTTTGGAATTTGCCCTGGGGGGGGGGTGGGTTCTGTCACAATCCTGGACTCTGATGCCATTTCCACTGCTGATTCCTGTTTAGTTTTGGCACTTCCTGTTTTGCCTAAGTTCTAGTTTTACTTATTCTTTCACATGATCTATCAGCTGCAGCCAATCTGCAATCAACTCGGTACTTAAGCTTTTGTTCCCCCTCACGCTCTGCCAGATTGTTTGCGCACTCACCTGTCCCGACTCTCCATCGGTCTATCAGTAAGTCCCTCCTGTGTACCAGACCTAGTTTTGTTTCTGACCTCGCCCTGCCTGCCCCTGTGTTACTGTTTTGGACTTTGTCTGATGTTTTTGAACCCTGCCTGCAGTTTTGACCACGTTTTGCTAGTTCCCTGGCTGTACTGCTGCTGAGCCATTTCGGTGTACTGACCAGTGCCTGTTTGACGATCCCATTTCATTAAACCACCTCAAACTGAGAACTTTGACTGCTGTGCGTTTGGGTCCTTCACCTTGATTCTGTGACACATGTGAACTGCTCATCCTCATAAGGGTCATGGGGGTGCTAGTGTCTATCTCAGACTTAATAGAGGCTGGTACAACTTACACAGTGTCACCAGTCCGTTACATAGATCAACCATTTACATGCACACCTAAATCTTTATAGTCTACAATTGGCACAACTACGGTACATGTGTTTGGAAGATGATGTCCTCCTTGCTTCTAAAGCATTATTTTTAGAGCTGGCGTTATGTTCCTATACACCTGTGACACCAGCATTTATCCATAAGAAAAAAAAGGAAAATAAATTTCCTTATTAGTCCCACAGAGGGGAAATTCGTTCTCTGCATTTAACCCATCCCCTGACACTAAAGGACATTTAGTGGCTGGTAAAAGCTGCACAGTCATTAGACTTTTGTCAGTAAATCAGACATCTGATTTCACAGCTGCCTCACCTTGTCTCTGTAGTTCCTCCTTCACTGCTTCTACTACTTTCTTCTGTTTGAAGTCAGAGATGGGCTTAGAGGTCTCGTTCTCTTTCAGATGAGCCTCAGAGGTGCTGGTCATATCAAACCGGTTCTTCAGCTCCCGGTTAATTTGCTAGAAAACCAAAACAGGAACCATTTATATGCATATCTTTATGTCCAAAGACTAGGTGGAGTTCTACTCACATCAAAGCCTGGGTTTCGAGCTCCCAATTCTACATTGCCAGGGAGCCTGTGAAAAAAACAAAAGATCTTATCTGACATCCTGAGTAAAGTAGAGGAAGGTGAAAGAGTTACAGTAGATGAGGTGATGAGCGATGAATAAGAATTCTGGACAAAATGTTATGTGGGAACAACAGCATGCATTTACAGTTGTGGACACAATCACCAGCAACACTAGAGACATTTAACTTACCGGACGTTGCTTGTTGTGCCACCCTGCCACTGCCTTCTGCTGCCCTCTGTCTCCCTCTTAGGGGAGGTAGAGTAAACAGTGTTGTTCACCTGAGAGTCATTGATCTGTGGGCTTTTAATGTCTCCCTTGGCCTCAAGTAGCGTAGGACCTGAAAAATAAAAGAAATTAATGAATAAACGAAGTTATCATTTGTCATTAAATATAAGCAGAATAACATCATGTTTATTGTAACTCAATGTCCAAAATCCAGCCGTGTCCAATTAGTTCTGTAATGCATTAGTTAACAGCTTCAACCACTTTGTTTTGATCATGACTAGACAAAGAAACAAATCAGAATTTTATTTTGGGTAATATGTAAAACCTGCCCAGGAAAAGTTTTCACAATAAACCTACAATGTCTCATATTGATAAATTTTTGTAATACTACAGCTTAAGCCTAAATCTGCTTGCTTGACTTATGTGTGGTTCCAGCAGGCTCAACGATGACTGTGTGCATTAGGCCCCCATTCTTATGTACGTAACGTGTATTCCCTATATACTCTTTTCATTAGACTTACTCACATGTGTTGTCACGATCCCGGACTTTGGAATTTGCTCTGAGTTCTGACCACGTTTTGCCTGTTCCCTGGCTGTACTGCTGCTGAGCTATTTCCATGTACCGACCAGCGCCTGTTTGGCTATCCACCTTCATTAAACCACCTCAAACTGAGAACTTTAAATGCTGTGCTTTTGGGTCCTTCACCTTGATTCTATGACAGTATAATTTGGCCAAACTTGGACCCAGCCAGCACTGGAATTGAAAATCTAGAGTTGAAACCTGCTGAACTCTGAAAGATGAGTTTGGGGCAGACTAATATTTATCACCATATTTACGTGTCCTTAATTTTGCAATGTTGCTGTCTGGATGTTGTTTGAAATAATAAATAAATAAATATTACAACTAATACAAACCAACCAGATTGATATGCGTAATCATTAGACGGACTTCTGGTGTTGGATACTGGCAAGTTTTCTTGCGCCACCTTTAGCTGGGTCCCTTCTTTGACTTGACTCAGCAGTGTCGACTTTCCTGTGTTCATTCCATAAGCTTGTATTAGGGGAGCAGTGTGTGGAGGGACTGGAGGAGGAAGGGTAGGAGGTGGTGCTCCACAATTGGATGGAACTGATGATGATGGTCGTAGAAGAGATCTTTGCCTTAGAAGGGGCAGTGGGGGCACAGAGGGACCTAAGGGTAAAACCACCAGACTAGTTAGTCTGTCCTAAATTGTAGATGAACCCTTTCAAACAGTCATTACGTTTGGTTAGATTATGTTAAATTTTATTTAACTAAAGGGTCGTTCATAAAAGAATCTGTAGTGATGCCATAGAAGTCATGTTCTGTGCAAATCTCCACTTTTTCTACTGCTGTACTTTTACCTGCCACCAAAGGACATTTAGTGGCAGGTAAAAGCTGCACAGTCATTAGACTTCTGTCAATAAACCAGACATCTGATTTTACAGCTGCCTCACCTTGTCTTTGCAGTTCCTCCTTCACTGCTTCTACTAGTTTCTTCTGTTTGAAGTCAGAGATGGGCTTAGAGGTCTCGTTCTCTTTCAGATGAGCCTCAGAGGTGCTGTTTATACCAAAGCGGTTCTTTAGCTCTCGGTTAATTTGCTAGAAAACCAAAACAAGAACCATTTATATGCATATCTTTATGTCCAATAACTAGGTGGAGTTCTACTCACATCAGAGCCTGGGTTTCGAGCTCCCAATTCTACATTGCCAGGGAGCCTGTGAAAAAAACAAAAGATCTTATCTGAAATCCTGAGTAAAGTAGAGGAAGGTGAAAGAGTTACAGTAGATGAGGTGATGAGCGATGAATAAGAATTCTAGAAAAAATGTTATGTGGAAACAACAGCATGCATTTACAGTTGTGGACACAATCACCAGCAACACTAGAGACATTTAACTTACCGGACGTTGCTTGTTGTGCCACTCTCCCACTGCCTTCTGCTGCCCTCTGTCTCCCTCTTAGGGGAGGTAGAGTAAACAGTGTTGTTCACCTGAGAGTCATTGATCTGTGGGCTTTTAATGTTGCCCGTGGCCTTCAGTAGCGTAGGATCTGAATGAACAACAGAAATTATAATGAAGTTATCATTTGTCATTAAACACAAGCAGAATAACATCCTGTTTATTGTAACTCAATGTCCAATTTCCAGCAGTGTCCAATTAGTTCTGTAATGCATTAGTTAACAGCTTCAACCACTTTGTTTTTATCATGACTAGACAAAGAAACAAATCAGACTTTATTTTGGGTAGTATGTGGAACTGGCTCAGGAAAAGTTTTCACAATAAACCTACAATGTCTCGCATTGAAATATTTTTGTAAAATTACAGCTTAAGCCTAAATCTGCTTGTTTGACTTATGTGTGATTCCAGCAGGCTAATATTTATCACCATATTTACGTGTCCTTAGTTTTGCAATGTGGCTGTCTGGATGTTGTTTGAAATAATAAATAAATAAATATTACAACTAATACAAACCAACCAGATTGATATGCGTAATCATTAGACGGACTTCTGGTGTTGGATACTGGCAAGTTTTCTTGCGCCACCTTTAGCTGGGTCCCTTCTTTGACTTGACTCAGCAGTGTCGACTTTCCTGTGTTCATTCCATAAGCTTGTATTAGGGGAGCAGTGTGTGGAGGGACTGGAGGAGGAAGGGGAGGAGGTGGTGCTCCACAATTGGATGGAACTGATGATGATGATGGTCGTAGAAGAGATCTTTGCCTTAGAAGGGGCAGTGGGGGCACAGAGGGACCTAAGGGTAAAACCACCAGACTAGTTAGTCTGTCCTAAATTGTAGATGAACCCTTTCAAACAGTCATTACGTTTGGTTAGATTATGTTAAATTTTATTTAACTGCAAGGTTGTTCACAAAAAAGTCTGTAGTGATGCCATAGAAGTCATGTTCTGTGCAAATCTCCACTTTTTCTACTGCTGTACTTTTATCTGCCACTAAAGGACATTTAGTGGCAGGTAAAAGCTGCACAGTCATTAGACTTCTGTCAATAAACCAGACATCTGATTTTACAGCTGCCTCACCTTGTCTTTGCAGTTCCTCCTTCACTGCTTCTACTACTTTCTTCTGTTTGAAGTCAGAGATGGGCTTAGAGGTCTCGTTCTCTTTCAGATGAGCCTCAGAGGTGCTGGTCATATCAAACCGGTTCTTCAGCTCCCGGTTAGTTTGCTAGAAAACCAAAACAGGAACCATTTATATGCATATCTTTATGTCCAAAGACTAGGTGGAGTTCTACTCACATCAAAGCCTGGGTTTCGAGCTCCCAATTCTATATTGCCAGGGAGCCTGTGAAAAAAACAAAAGAGCTTATCTGAAATTCTGAGTAAAGTAGAGGAAGGTGAAAGAGTTACAGTAGATGAGGTAATGAGCGATGATTAAGAATTCTGGACAAAATGTCATGTGGGAACAACAGCATTCATTTACAGTTGTGGACACAATCACCAGCCACACTAGAGACATTTAACTTACCGGACGTTGCTTGTTGTGCCACCCTGCCACTGCCTTCTGCTGCCCTCTGTCTCCCTCTTAGGGGAGGTAGAGTAAACAGTGTTGTTCACCTGAGAGTCATTGATCTGTGTGCTTTTAATGTCTCCCGTGGCCTCAAGTAGCGTAGGACCTGAAAAATAAAAGAAATTAATGAATAAACGAAATTATCATTTGTC